>NW_026944029.1:0-254993 GCF_033296635.1 Dichotomopilus funicola
CTCAATAACATAATAAACGCCTATCTGCATTCCGCCATAGGGCCAGTTCCTCACACTCGTAGCTTTTACCGAAATCCTGTCGAACCTGTTGGCTCTTAGGATGTCTTTGTCGATCCGTCGTATTGGCTCTTATAGATCTTAAAGAGATCCTATCAAGCCTCTCTAGATTGGTTGCGTAAGTGATTGGTCGGTAGTGCGCCTCGTGCCCTACCTGCGTATGCCACGGACTGCCTTCCGCGGCCTGGTTTGTGACAAAGAGACCTGAGATCCACCGGCCGGCTGCTCGTCGAGACCCAGGTCGAGTATATCGATAAGTTCTGCCCGAGGTTGCACAAGCAGCTCATCCGCCATGCGGTTTCTTCTTGGTTTATCAGAGTGAGCGACTCTATCCAGGAGATGCTCAGGAATTTGGAACCCACGAACTGGGTGCCGCAGTTTAGTAAGGAGAAGCGGTTTACTAACTGGGTTACGAACACTCACGACTGGAATATCTCGCGGAACCGGTACTGGGGGACGCCTATCCTATTATGGGTGAGCGACGATTATAAGGAGGTTATATATATAGGGAGCGCCGAGGAGCTAAAGCGGTTGAGCGGTTTTAATAGGCTGCTTGATAACCTCCACCGGGACAAGGTTGATAGTATTATAATCCTGTCGAAGCAAGGCAAGGGCGTTTTATGCCGAGTTGATGAGATCTTCGATTACTGGCAAGTTTCTTTCTTTTTTTCAGACCTAGCTGGCTCACCCTGAAAAGTATCTAATATAAAGAGGGCAGGTTCAAATCCGGGAGCATGCTATATGCCTCGGTTCATTTCCTATTTGATAACTTAGAGCAATTCTATTCTGGATTGTTCCCAGCGGACTTCATTGCCAAGGGCCTTGATTAAACGCGCGGCTGGTTCTATACCCTTATAGTTCTTAGCAATAAACTATTTAGTAAATCGCCTTTCAAGAATATTATTATAAATAGCATTAACGTATATTATCAGCGAGTGACCCATATCAGCGAGTGACCCATATCAGCGAGTGACCCATATCAGCGAGTGACCCACCCCACACCACCTTGCTCACAACCACCAAGAATTGCAATACAAAAACACTAGGAACCTACAATAATTACATCGGAAACGGCTGAATCAGGCGCCGAACCTTCGTACGCCCCCCCCTGCACCACTACCATCCGGCTGCGTTTCTTGCACTCCCTCCCCACCCGCAGCACTCTGACCCAGCAGATCCATTGCATCTTGCAGAGTAAGTGATCCTCCAAGCTGCACGCGCGTTCTTTTGGCTCTCTTGCGCTTACTGAGTGCCTCGTTGGCCTTGCGGACCGAAGCAACCTCTGACTCAAGAATAGCGACCCGATGCATCACAGCCATCGTACCCTTGGTAAGCTGGTCCACCGCAGTCAACATCGAAGTCGGAGAGCTGTTTTGATGGTTGGCAATGCGAGTCTTGATGAGCATTGACTGCGAGGTCGCTTCTCGAGGGCTGTGTGGTGTCTGGAACACCCAAGGTTGTGGTGGGCCAGCCTGCGAGTTCAAGGCCTTGGCCTCGACGTTCCGTACAAGGGCGAACCACTCGCCAATGACCTTTGGATCCTCGCACTTGGCCATCTGGTAGTCGTATCTACGCGTATAACGCGTCCGGAGCTCTGGCTGGCGTTTGACGAAGTTGTGTGCCCAGCGTTGGCCGACAGGAGGCGCGTCGCGCACACGTAGTAGTCGATTGGCCATATCTTCCACGCCACTCAACCTAGGAGGAAATGCGCGTGCATACAGCCCAATTACATACTGAACTATTGTCTTCTCTTCTAAATCTGTAAGCTTGCGCGAGTTGGCTGGAATATCGCGTCTTGCAGGCTTGCCAGCGCGTCGGCGCCCCAAGGTCCTACGGTCGACCCCGTAGATCTTAGCTGCGGCTCGTTCGCTTAGATTCTCATCTACTTGAAGAGCTTGAAGAGCGAGGATTATCCCGGCTTCTTTTGACCTAGTGTGCATCTTGAATGGTGGAGAAAAAGTGTTGTTGAGGGAGCCTTGGGAACTACCCCAATCCCAATAGTATTCTGGACTAGTATAGCTCCGATGCCTTGAGGCCCTATCTAATCAATAGCCCTATAGTGCGGGGAGAGCTATTATATTTCTCCGAGGCGGGTGTCAAACAGACTATTACCCAGGTCCTCCTATCTCTCTAGAACAGCTACCACTTCTTCCACGAGCAGATTATCCTATATAAGAGCACTATAGGCAAGGACTTCTCCGCGCAGGCCTCGTTCGGCGACAATGGTAGCCCAGTAAACATTATAGACCGCTGGATTCTGGCAGATTATCAAAGTTTATTACGGTTCGTAGACAAAGAGATACAAGGTATTATCCCCCCCTACCCTTCCTCTCATACCCCCTTTTCCACAACACGACCTCCGCCCACAATCACTAACACTGTCTTCCAGCCTACCGCCTCCACACCATCGTCCCCCGCCTCCTCCACTCCCTCGACAACCTCACCAACTGGTATATCCGCTTCAACCGCAAACGCCTCAAGGGCGTCGCCGCCGCCGCCAGGTCCGACGCAGCAGCCGACACCGCTACGGCCCTGACCACCCTCCTCCAGGTCCTCTTTACTCTCGTCCGCGCCCTCGCGCCCTTCACGCCCTTTCTAACGGAGCACATCTACCAGCTCCTCCGGCCGGTACTCCCCACGACCGGGGTTGGGTACGCCCGTAGCGTGCACTTCCTCCCGTTTCCGAGAGTACAGACCGCGCTGCTGGACAAGGCTGTCGAGCGGCAGGTGGAGGCGATGCAGAAGGTCATTCAGCTGGGCCGGGCGGCGCGGGAGAGGAGAGGTGCGGCGTGGGGCTGAAGACGCCGCTTCGGACGCTCGTGGTAATTGCTGACGGGCGGGTGTTGGCGGATATGGACGGGCTGAGGGGATATGTGCAGGAGGAGTTGAATATGCGGGATATTGGGGAGGTTGAGGGAGTATCAGCGGACGGGGCGGTTGGAAGTTGGTAGTATCGTGTTGGGTGAGGGCGATTTGACGCTCGTGCGGGTGGTTGGGAAAGGGGAGGGGGGGAACGCAGTGGGATGAGCATGGCCACGAGGGCGGCCCCAAGTAGGAGCCGGGGTTTTCGGATGACATGATGGAAGAAGAAGGGGGTGGACTTGATGGGGGGAACCCCATCTTGGAGGAAGAGCAGAGTGTTGGAAATGCGGTCATCGTGTTACGGCTTGGGAAATTGTAGGTTATATAAAATTCAAGTCGGGTCTATTCATGCGGGAAACTTAGTGCTAGCAATGCCCGGCTCGAGGTGTCAAGCGTAAGGTACCAGACAAAGTGTCGCCAGATGGACTGCAAAGGACGCCGGGCAACGATCAGGCAAGACGTTTGACGACTCTAGGCTGCCTCTTCATCGTCATGAGTGTGAATCGCCAGCAGCCACATGCCTCCCCGACCTCTCATGTGTGAAGGGGGCTCTGCATGGCGACGTTGGCAGATATCGGGCCGAAACTATTACCCAAATCGGCTCCGAGCAGCGAGATCAACGCAGCACGGATCTTCCCAGACCCAGATCAGGAAGATGTGGATGCTGCAAGTCCCCCTCATCCCGCCCCCGCGAACGATCCTAGAATTGTGTTACCTACCTGGGAGATAATTCCGCCCCCCCCCCCCTGGCAGCGGTGGCGGCCGAGCAAGCCTGGCACTCCTGACTACTCTGGGTAATTACAGGTCAACATCCACCGCTTTGTCGGCGACCGTCATCGGCGACCTTGCAGACGGTAGCAGCATCGCCGCCCAGCTAACCGCCCACTCCGCCTTCTATGTACTGCATACGGGCATTAACGGGACGTCGCCATCATGCGCCCTGCGCCCTGCGCCCAGCTACTAACGCTGCCCGCTCTGGAATACCCCTTGCTCGATCGAATTGCCTAAACTGGACAATGGGGGTGGGGTTTGGCCCCCATCGACCATCGCATTTCCGGACAAGCTGCATCGTACGCTTTTGATTGGCGCCACTTGCAACATAGTGGAGCGAGCAATGACCATATTGGGATTAGCGAGAGTCAGGCCCGAACGGGGCCAAAGGAGCGAATTGAATCCCTTGGTCTTCATGTAAGTGTCTGGACGGTGTATAAAAGAGGGATGGGAAGACGAACAAGTCTTTCCCAAACTCTTTCCCGCAAGCTTCCTCCCTCCCTGACATTCCACCTCCAAGCATCCAAGCATCCAAGCACTGCAGCCTCTGCTCTGTTCGTACCTACCTTAGCCACTCCTCCTACCACCCAGTATGGCTCTCCCACCTGTCCAGCTCGTCCGCTCTAGCGCGCTCCAGATCGATGCCGACACCCCGTGCGTCCTCGAGATGCATGTCCCCATCACCCTCCCCCACCAGCTCGACCCTTCCATGCCCGCGCCGCCCTACCACTTGGCCATGGGGGCCGAAGACGGCCTCAGCTCCTATGCCAGGCCTGTGCTGCGGCGGCTGATGGCGGAGATCGTCTCCCGCCTCTTTGGCCCCGAGCACGCCGCCGAGGCTCTCAAGGCCCCCGACCGGGCCCTGCCTACCCCTGGCGCTCACTACCTCCGCCTCGTCAGCGACTTCGACTTATATATCATTGTCGATAGGAAGAATGGATTCAATCTTGCCGCTGGATACTGGAAGGATCAATACGGCGAGGAGGGCCACGGTCCGATTGACGCCTACGTGGAGGATATAGGGGATAAGATTATTGTCCTCCGCGGATTTGTACTGTACCTTATCCGCGGGGTGCGGGATGCAACGGAGCTGGTCGAGATGAACCCCAGAGTCCTTCGCTTTGACCTGGTGGGAGAGGGAGAGGGAGAGGGAGAGGGAGAGGGCCGCGGCGCGCCGGGACACGAACTTGTGTTCGGTGTCAAGGAGTATACCGAATTCGAACGGGGCTGCGATATCCCCGAAGGACTGGCTCCCCTCATGGGCGTTGGGGATTTGGTTGTTACTCCTTGCCAGAGGCTCTAAGATAGCTTTTGGGGGAAGTCACTGCGCATTTCTTTTCTGTTTTGGCACGGCTAGCGTGTTGATCTATTGAGTACCGAAACTACCACCATCCTATTCCTCGACCCCCTGCTTAAACGAGTGACCGAGAGGAAAGTGTGACCAGCGCTCCATTTCCTAACCCCTAGTCTAATGCGTGACAAAAGAAAGGTGCAACCAGCGCTACATGTCCTTACCGAACCCCCCGAGTCAAATGAATGACGTGAAAGGTGCGACCAGCGCAACGACTTTTCGACCGAACCGTCTCCCGTTCCCCAGACCCCCCTGCTCAACCAAGTGACAAAAGAGAGGCACGACCAGCACGACCTCTCTCCACAGAAGCCATCTCCGGGTGTGTGTGAACCTAGCGAGGACCAGAGGATGCTCCGCGCCGCGAGGGTGCGTGCCCGGCACCAGAAGCACCGCGCGCCGAGCTCCCAGTCGAAGCGCCCCTCGGGGCAGGGTGGGAGCTCGCAGGCCTTGCCGAAGAGCCCCTCGGGGCAGCAGAGTAGGTGCCCCCATGACCACTTGAACTGCCGATGTGGCCGGTGGAGGAGGAGGCGGCATCAAAGTCGAAGTACGAGTCCTCTTGATCAAAGTGATCATGGACGCTGGCAGCCAGCGGCTGGGATTCGTCCGCCGGTCTGCCGTTGTGGCGGGAGTGATCGAGGGATCGATGGAACGATCGCGGGATCACTCAAAACGCCAAGATCGATGGATCGTGGAGCGATCACCACGATCAAGGTATAAAGTACCTCGGGACATTCCCTACCTAGATAGCATATATAGTCACGCACTCTGGAGGACTCTGGGAAGTTCTCCAGTAAGCAATACAACTTGTTCATTGCAGCTTGCACAACACATTGGACATTGAGACCAGATCATTATCTCGTTGTGAACCCCCTGGCTTCACCGGAACACAACCCTTACGTCATACCTTCAGTGAACCCTTTCAGAGTGTGTTTGAGAGACGTTCCGTCACACCTAGAGGACCTAAGGTAGACTATAATAGCTGGTAAGCAATAGCGAGCTAGCCGATGTAGGTAATATATAGTCACTCGTTCTAGAGGACTTTAGGAAGTTCTCCAGTAAGCAATACAACTTATTTATTATAGCTTGTACAATATAGTAATTTCCTTGAAGAGATGACCCATGTTCACGGCCGGCCTTGTCGGCTGGCTCAGGTGATGTACTACTACGCAAGGACGTTTCCCCCAACTGGCGTACTCTTATCTCGACCTTTGCTTTTCGTTGTTAGTGTCCCACCATGACCACTGTCACCGCTGGGGTTCAGCCCAGTGATGTCAATGGAACACTGAACATTTAAAAAAGGTCCAGAACGGCCGGTTTGCCGGGCGATGACGATTGATCGCCCCAACATCATTGGACACTACTGTCGAGTAGCGTTCCCGGTCCCCAGACGGTCCCCAGATACCGAAACTGCCGTTCTTCCCGATCGACTTGGTCTAGACTTCGGCAGGGTTCTCTCCCCATTGCCGAATCCCAGGGCCTCGTTCCACACCTAACCCACTTTTGTGCCCCGCACTCACCCTGCCGATCATGTTTCCACCACCGCCGGCCACGAGGGCTTGTTTGTCTGACATTCCATGACGGACGGCCTTTCACCTTTGTTTCGCTGCACAGTCCTCGGTGAACACTCGCCCGACATTGCTTGCGCACCCTATCAATGGAATCGAGCTAATTTCCGTCAGATGCCATCAGGAGATTATACCTTCTACGGCTGAGTAGGACTCGCATCGATCCTTCTTGCCGGACAATCTCCGACAAGTCTCCGATTATCCGTGATCGGTGGGGAAATGGTTGGGGAAAGGTTCATTTACCTGCTCCTCCACTTCAAGACCCATTATCGCACGATGTTTGCCTGGGGGAATTGCTCAAAGCGCTGGGTCAAAGATTGACTTACGTTCTAGACTTCAACGTAGAACCCTGTATTGTAAGTTCCGAAGAGGTTTTTGGGCTATGACGCGGTGACTTCCGTATTTTCTGTCTTGATCCAAGGCACTGAATTACAAATGGGCGAGCAAGAGTCAACATCGAGAGCCTAGAACATTTCGATTCTCCCATATTCGTTACCGGCCGCGATCCCGCTAGGATCTAGCGGAGGTCTGGATGTCCCCCATCCTAAATCACTCACACACCGAGCATAAGGGCCAGAAAGCCGGAACACATCCTTGTGACTCTGCCGGTTTTCCAGGTTCTTCCCTCGCAAAAAGCAGGTTTAAAGAGGGTCTGGACAGGACCTGGACCTGGGAATCGACGGTTTTTTCCCTTCAATCTACTAGCAACGGTGCCATCCTCATTTGCAGTCCTGCAGGACGCAGAATCCTTCGTGGGGTGACAACATCGCTGGTGCCTCGGAGGGTTGTCATACTGTGAGACATACCACGAATTCCTCGAAGCTTCACAGTGTGGACCCACAAGGCTGTCCCTTGTTTCAAGTCAACGCAAATGGCCCGGCCCGCCGAACCCCTCCTTGGACCCTGGCCCCCACCCGACGGAATCCACTCCCCCACATTCGCCCAATCCTTGCTGCATGGGCCAACCTGGCCAGACCGCCACCCGTTTCATGTCCAACCCCGATCTGGAAATCATCAGTGACCTTGACAGAGCGTTCGACGAATGGCTTTCGGGAGTGAAATTCTCACCTTCTCCGGGCGCGGTCTAGGCAATGGGAAGATACGGTGAAGACAAACCCCGGATATTCCGAGAGTACGCCCATTTCCGGGATCGCCAAGTGGACACATCGTCGTCTCTGACGCATCCCACTTCACCCCCTCCCATTGCTCTGTGTATCTACGGGGTCCAGATGTTTCGCGGTCACACAAAAACGATACAACCTGCAGAATCAAGCAAGGCACAACCAGGCTGAACAAAAGAACTGACGCTAAACAAAATGCAGAACACCACCGCATGCTGCGGTCCATGCATGACCTAGAATGATCCCTCCCACCTGTAACCAGTGTAGCTAGGACAATCCCACATCCCCCTCATCCACCATCTCACCTCCGCTCCGCCCAACGCATAGCTAACCAGATCTAGACTAGAGATAACACCTCGAGCCACACCATCAAGCAAAGTTTACAACAAGGCAACATAAGGCAACACACGCAAGACCATGACGAGGCAACGCGAGGCAAGCCGGGGAACAAAGGACCTGAACGGACCCACCCATTTTCCCAGGGTTCCGATCTCCCGGTGCTTCCCCGCCTGCCCGGCCGCTCTTTCAAATACCAAGACCCTGGTCCCGACCCGCCTCGGCCGTCTCCCGAGCACAGGGTCTGGGCCCACCCTGTGCCGTGCAAGCCACTTTGACGGGATGTCCATATTCCAGTACACAGTGTACATGCGCGGGACAAAGATGCCGGTGATAGAACGGCCGACGGGCCGGGACGTCGCACTACATAATTCCGCGGTTTGGTGTTGGTGTAATAAATGTTATGGGTGTGGAACGCGCCCGGCGGAATTGGGACCGAAAGGGGTGTGGATTGTGATCGCGATGAGACGGGGGGTTGAAAACGATCGGATGCTTATGTAAGGCAATACGTGTATTGTTACGTTACGTGACCGTTACCATCCCAGAGCCCCTGGATGCTTGTATCTCGATATCCCGCTCGACAACAAATATTAACAGCTAAATAATATGCATGGATCACCTCCTGGATTTCCCTCGTGTGTCTTTTTGAGTTTGGGAGGATTTCTTCACCACACCCTGTGGCTTTTTCCCCTTTGATGACGCAGCTGCGGCCTCCGGTTTCCTCGCCCCCTTCCCCCCGGCAGCCGGGCCCGTCGTACCGTTCTGGAGTCCATTTCGGAGCGCGGTAATGTCTGGGCCAAATTTGGCGTTTGCACCCGACAGTCTTTGACTTCTTCGGGGGGAAGGCGTCGCGGTTGGCGAGAGAGGCTGTGGCGGCCATTCCGATGGTGCATTTCTGCTTGCGCTTGAACAACTTGGGCTGGTTCGCGAGCTGGTATCGGGTTCAACGGTAGGGTTGATATCGATAGGGGAGAATTCAATGGTGGTTTGTCTTTGGGGTGGTGAGATATCGGGCGATCTTCGTTTGCTCGGTTCCGTAGGTGGCGTGAGCGGCTTGTGAGATGTCGAACCTGCATCGATGTTGTGAACGGCACCGTCCGTCGTGAGTTTCTCGCCGTTTGTAATTGGTTTGCCATTTCCAACCGTGTTGTTTCTCGAATATGGAAGCCAGTCCCCTCTGTCAACTCCGGCATTGAGATCAAAAACGTTGCTCGTGGTTTTCGCTGATGCTTCCTCAGCACCACCCGCCGTGTCGTCCATTGGGAACGGCCCCGTGGGACCGCCGAAAAGGGGCTCCCCAAAAAGCGTCCCACCGCCGGACATGACTCCTCCATTGATCAAACCGCCACCCGTGTTACCAAACAAGGGGCCAAATGTCCCTGACGCCTGTTCCCTGGCCCCCTGGGTATTGTTGCTCGAAAAAAGTCTTTGCGGGGCCCCAAACACAGCTCCACTGCCAACCCTGTCCTTGGCACCGGAGAGGCTCACAGTTCCAAGGATGAGGTTGTTGTTCTGGGCCGGCCCGTCCTTCCTATCCCCGATACCACCGCTCATTGGACCGAAAAGCCCACGGCCAGTATGACCATCTCGGTCACTAAATGGCGCCCGATTACTGGAAAGCTTATTGATGAAGTGTTCACGCGGCGCCTCTTGCCCGTTAGCCAGAGCACCGTCCGTCTGTAACGGCCTGGTCCAACCACCAAAAAGCCCTCCACTAGTAGAAAGTCCTCCACTCGTAGAACGGTCTTCACCGCCAAGAAAATTCACACCGCTGAAGAGCCCGTGAGCTGGTGCATCCTTCCCATCATTGTCAGGGTTATTCGCTGCGCGCGGATCGTGGGAATCAGCGAAAATACTTCCCTCGGGGAACTCAAACTTCGGACGCAAACCCCAAACCCCGTTTCCGAGCCCAGAGCTGGTGTTCCCCTTCATCAGTTCCTGTTCCCTCGCCTCTACCCAGCTCGGAAACTCCCACGGCGGCGGTTCATGCGCGGCCTGAGATCCGGGACTGGTCACCGCGGAGCTCATGTCCGGTGGTGGCGGTGTCTCCAGTTTCATTTCGTCCTCATTAGGCTCAAGCACCACGTCGTTGGCGGGATACTCGCCTATGATCTCCTTGACCAACTCCTGAACCGGCGTCTCGTGCTTCCATTTCATCCCCGGGAGCACACCCCACCTGTCATCCCAAATTCCGGTCCTGATCCACCACGCCTTGATCCTCTCGTATGCCTGAGTGTTGATGTCCAATAGGCTTGGCTTTACCGCTTCTCCCGGGCCGGACAGTTCACGGGTCGGGGGGTGTGATGAATTCATTGGCGGCGCATCCCTAAATGTACGCAGCTCCTCTCGGATATTTTCGCGCTCTTTGGACACAAGATAGATGAATTGGTGGTAGGGGCGTGAGGCTTCCACGTCACGCGGTTCCTTCTGGATCGGCGTGCCGTAGACTATTTCGCCCAAGTCCCAGTCGAAGCGCCGATTCTCGTGCTTCCAGAAACCGCTGGGGAAGCCCTTGTCGTTCCATCCATCGTCCCAAATGCCCTGCTCAATCCAACGAGCCTTGACCATTTCCTTGGCATCTCGCTCGTCCCTTACAGGAGTCCCGTAACTGCATTCTTGAGGTTTGAAAACAGGCTCGAGGGTGCCGTACCGCAAGCAGGTCACCTGTGTGTTGAATAGGTCGTACGGGGCCGATTTGCCGTGGCTGCTGTAGAGCTCCAGACTTTTTTGGTTGTAACGTTGCTGAGCAGCCGTAATAGGCAACGGGAACTGTGTCGACGCGAGCGATGGGGGGGGAGGTAAGGGCTTGCCGAACCGCCCTCGAAACATGTCCAAAAGTTCGGGGTCTTCGGCGAGTGCCATCAAGGTCTTTTCTGCCTGCAACAGGTCTTCCGGTGGATACGGTGAAATGACTGGCATTATTGCAGTGTGTTGTCGTCAATCACTGGTGAAAAATAACGAAGGAGCAAGCAACGTAGGTTGGACGCAATGACGCATCCGGAGACGGACTGAGGGACACAACAAGTACTGGAAGATGAAGAGGGTTGTGAAAAAATGAAAATGAAAGAAAGCGAAAACAGGAGTAATGAATGGAAGAAACGGAAGAGCAAGATCCAACCGTCATATTCAAAGCTTCCATTTACTCGCGAATGTCGGCTGACCCATTGGTGGTGTGCCTCTCCGAGCGATAAGAGGGCCAATGAAAATGCCCATCGTGACATCGTCTGCTGCAGGTTGGCGCTGTTGGCGCGGGCAGTGACTCGTCCATCTCAGCGAGATGCCCAGTGCCCTGCGCACCAGACGTGCCATACCCAATCAGCCCATCCGTGGGGACGTAGCCGCCGAGCGGACGATGATCGGGGGGGGCTAAAATAAAGTCGGTGGCACGGTGTATCCTGCATGAAAGCCAAACACGGCGGCAAGCCTTGTGCCTCGGAGACCGCTTCTCGACCTTCCGCGGCCGGCCCAACCTCCCTCGCTTTCGCCCAACGCCTCGACAAAGGGAAGGTTGTCACAAAAGTGAGGCAGCGAGGCTCAAACCTGTGGTGTCGGAGGCCCCAAAGGACAGCAAATGAAGGTAGATAAACTGAAAGGCTTCCGTGGCCTAATATCTCAAACGTGAAACCATCCCAAATACCCCTTTCTTCAACCAAAAATACACCTTGCTCCACACACACCGCGCCAAAAATGGAGCATTCCGCTGCTGGCCACAGGCCACACAACCTTGTTCTGTTCTTCTTGGTACCCGACTCGGAACTAGCCTATCAAGTCGTTAACGACCCCAGTAACAAGCCCCTTGTTACATCGAGCATGGATGGAAAGAAGGGTCTCGGTATCGGACACACCCAGTCAATATCGAGAGATCCTGACGTACTGGCAACCCTAGGTCGTGACGGGGACGTCACTGTGTCGGGGGATATGATTTCGAAAGCGCAATGCCAATTTGTTCTCAATCAGAGGACCGGAGCCATCATGTTTCAGGACACATCGATAGCAAGGACCAGCCAGGTTTTTGGCGAGAATTCAACCCCATTTGAGGCAGACCACCCACGCCGTGTCGTCGTCGGACCAAGTCTAAACACCTAGATCGGCATGGGCGGTGTCAACAGCAATCTATTCACGTTCATCCTCGTTTGGCATCACACTGGAGCAGAATTTAAAGCCAAACTCGACGAGCGACAACGCGCAACTCTTAATCTCAACCCCCGCCTTGCCCCAACCGTGTTGTGCGAACCGGGCGCCATTTCCTCCTTCCGAGTGCAGACTCGCATACACACTGGAGGGTTCCCGAAGACGAAGCCGAAGTGGCAGGGGGGGGAACTGTTCGCGTTGGGAAGATCCGGTGAAGTCTATAAATCACGGGATATCTACACCGGTGACTTGATGGCGGAAAAGTTTCTGAGAGGGCCAACTGGTGAGATGGAATATCCGGGGTGGCGGCTCAGGCTGAAGGGGGAGATCGAAATCCTTGCCCGGTCCACACATGTAAGTGCTTTGATGTCTGAAGTCCCTCTCGAGAACGCTTAGACCCCACAAGTGATATGACTCCCGGAGTTATTACCGCTAACCTTTGTCCAGCCTCACATCGTGGAATTTCTTGAGTATTTTGAGGCAGATGTTGGATGCTCCATTTTCATGGCTTTGCAAGAGGGCAGTCTTGCGTCCCTCTCTTTTCCCAATCCCCAGCTCGATTCGCGGGTTTGTCAGCTGTTTATCAAACACACCCTCCTCGCTCTCCAATATCTCGCGGCCAATGATATCATCCACCGTGACGTCAAGCCGGACAACATCCTCTACACCATGCGGAATGGGGCGCCTCACTTCCAACTCGCCGACTTTGGATCAAGCATGTACCAAGCCGACCGAGATGACTACTGCGGCACCCCAGTCTACGCAGCCCTGGAAATCTACTACCGCATGAAACAAACACCCAAGGCCGACATCTGGTCTCTCTTCGTCACCATCGCTGAGGTACTAAATGTGCGCGAGTTTCGACAAACACGACGACGGTTAACTGAGCTGTTTCAATCAAGCACGAATGGTAACGAAAAAGTACGATATGGTTAAACAGGCAGTCTGGGAGGTTGCTTGTAGTCCGGGACTCACCAATATCCAAGATATGGCCCACGGCCAGGCCGAAGAACGCCCATCCGCCGCGGAGTTGTTAAACCGCCTAGCCGATCAACTGGAAGGGGACCCATACACCCCGGAAGTTGAGATGATGGACATGGTCTCTACTTTTTCCTCTTAATTAGTCCAACCGGGTAATCATGGAAAACTCATCGAGGTACGCTCTCGCCCCCCGTAACCGAACACCACGGACAACAATAAGAAAGTAAGATTTCCCAACAGAAGGAAATATAGTGTTGGGCACAGACAGGCGGCATGAGAAATACGTCAACGATCCTGTGGGTGAGTCGAATACTTAGACAATGCCGGGCCGATCGTGGCTGGCGGACCACCACCTTGCACTTGGAACAGCCGGGATAGAGGAAGGGTACGACGGCACATTTTGGTTTGATTTCTTTGTTTTTTATCGTTCCTTTTAGCTGATAATTTTGTTGCGTGTTCTACCAGGGCTAGTAGCCAGTTGCTTGTAATATGCTCCATTCCTCACTTGCCATCTTGCTTAAACTACGTAAGACGAAAGTCCTGAAGCAGAACGTGAGACCCGCCGACGACCGAAACGTTAACTTGAAACGCAGGGCCGAAATAGTCATTGCAAGGGGAGGAGGGGCAAAATAGAAAAGGAAAAAGATGAGGTCCTACCCGGAATCGAACCGGGGTTGCCGGAATCAGAATCCGGAGTGATAACCGCTACACTATAGAACCGTGCATGTTCTTGCGCCCAAAATGTGGGGCTTATCAACCTTGGCCACTTTGCGTCGGAGCATCGAAAACCAACCCCTTTTAACCCCAAAGTCACCAACAACACAAGCGTTGGTGAAATTAACGACATCTATAATACCTTTGCCCCTTTTTCACAGCCATATATCATGCTGCCAGCTCTTGCCCCTTCCTCCACGCAACACCATACCGTTGTAAGACCCAAGCCAGAGGGATGCCGAGAAAGATGATCGATGCATAAATAGCAAAGCACCCGGCCGGTCCCACGTTCTCAATCATTGGTTGGAGAATGGCTACAGCGCCGCCCGCGCTGAGACAGCGGACCAGGTTGCTTGCTGCCTGTGCTGTGGCGGAGCGATTCATGTTGAGGTCTGTGAGGAGGGTTCCGCAGAGCTGGATTTGTTAGGGATGGTGACTCTGAAAATTTTCAAAACGGGGCCAAAAGCTCACCGTAAAGGTTGCTGCCGTAGCAGTTCCGGTTAGGAGTTGCATGATGAGCATGACGGCGATATGCTATTATTCAGGCAAGCTCCTATTAGCAACCGCATCTCTGGCATGACATTCTCCTTGGGGTACATACCCAACGGAACTTGAGGGCCAAACCATATCCAATGATACCGAGAACAGTGGTGGCACTCAGCACGTACACTCCTCTAAGACGTGTTTTCTCGAGTGGAAAATCAGGGGACTTTTTGTCGTATTTTTCCCCTTGTGTTTTCGACAGCCGTTCCACAGTGCGACGGTAGTTCCAATCGACGAATTTCCCTAAGCCAGTCAGTCAGTTCAGAGCGTCTTGTTGCCGCATCTCAGTTGACCTACCAGCACCGTAAGAACCAAATCCACCACCGACCCCTGAAGGAAGGTAGACTAATCCTGCCTGGATGTAATTCAGTCCGTAAATATCTACACATTGCGCATCGAGCGATGTCTGCAGTGCCGCTTTGACCGCATAGTTGATGGCGGTAATAAGAATGACAAGCAAGGAGCCCCTATTTGCCAGAACCGGAAGACATGCCAGAGGATTCGGGAACCTGAGACGCGGTTTCTCCAACGCCTGCCCTGCCTCACCTTCTTGGGGCGATAACCCCTTAGCCGCTCTTCTCCGCTTCGTTTTCCTCAACAGAGAGAACACGGTCTGGTAAACCCATCCATTGGGCTGGACACTGCCGTTCCCGACAATCTTCCGCTGCGTCTCGGGGAAGAAGAGAATCATCACGATGAAGTGGGTGCCTGTGAATATGACGAGAAACCAAAAGATGGCACGCCAGCCGAAGCCTTGGGTCAACCCGCCGCCAATGACGGGGCCAAGGCTTGTCGCGAAATCGGTCCTGGTGATGTTTAGCACAATCATAAAAACACCCAAGCCTGTAGGGTGGCCTACATGAGCAGTAATACCCCGACAAATGAGCCTCGCTCATCGATAGTCGCGATGTCCGCTATAACTCCATATGCCGCGCCGTACATCCCTATCAATCGAGTCAGCTGGTCGGTTACACCACCTCCTAACCTGCCTCACCACCAACATCGAAAGCAAAATGAGAAGCAAAAAAAGCAGAACCTACCCGACGACCCAGCGCTCTGCACCATCCTCAAAACCAACAACCCCGTCCACCCCCTAACAACCGCAATCCCCACATTCGCACCCACCATCAACCCAAACATAACCCCATACACCGGCCTTCTCCCACCGCGGTCCGCCAAGTCCCCCATAAACGCCGGCGCAACGCCTGCCACGGCCAAGTACGACGTGATGGTCAACTGGACCAGGCCGAGGGATACATCGAGGTCGGTAGCGATGCGGGTTAGGGCGGGGTAGTAGATGAAGGAGGAGAGGGTGGAGAAGAGGGCGGCGAGGGAGGCGGCGAAGGCGATGAGGCGTTTTTGGGTTGGGGTGAAGGTTGAGAAGGGGGGTTCATCTTTGGGCGGTTGGATGGTGGTGGGTTTGGCGATGGAGGGCGAGGGGGTTGAGGAGTTACCAAGGTCTGGTGTTGCGGGGGATATGGTGAGGGAGGGAGCCGGCGGTTGTTTTTCTTCGTCCGTGGTGGGTGTGAGATCCGAGGGAGTGGTTGAGGAGGATTCGGTTCTGGCCGTGTTCAGCTCGGGGCGGGAAGTGAGGACTGACGTCCCGAGGGATGTTTTGGCGGTCATCCTGGGCGTGGAAACAAGTGAAAAAGTCAATGCCTCAGAGAAACGGCCAAAAAGATCACACGAAAAGATCACAGTATTTCTTGGTGTTGCGTCTAGAGGCCACTAACCCAAACACCAACCAAGAGACTCAAAAATGACATGAAGTCATGATGCAAGAAGCAAAACCCCGACCCTCCAGACCAAATACGTGATCTCGACTCGCCTTGTCGTATTTCCCCAATTGGCCCCCACCTCAACTCCCCGTGCCGGGAGTGGCTTGTTGGTTGGTGACAACCCCCGGCACTTTCGGGGCGGCACATGCGGCACCGGATGCCGGAGCGCGGAGCTAGCGGTGTGTGAATGTGACGAAGTGGGGGCTGGGCGTATCACATCAGGCATGTGAGTGAGAGATGCCCCCTTGTGGAAAGCTGCAGGAACGGCTGCATGACAGTTACCAGAGTTTAACGCACGGCTGACGCCGAAATCGGCTGTCCGTTGTTTGAGCCAAATCATCCGATTCGGTGCCACAGAGGTGCAAGATTGAAGATGGGTTGTATCCCGTTGCATGCGCCCGTTGAGCCACTTCGCGGGCCGATGGGCTCGATCGTGTAACACTTTCGGGCCGGTACATTGTGCGGGAAAAGCGGAAACAAATTCGGTTAAAATGGTTCGTAACGGCTCTCTCAGGCAAGTCGTGATCCTGAGAATACATGGGAAATCGTGTGTAGCTGTTCTGCTCATCTGATATAATAATTGTTACCTCTTCCCACGATTAGATCCATAAAACGAAAAAGCAGAAACCAAAAAGCTCACCCCCTAGCTGTCTCTTACTCCCCATAAAGCGTAAGAGGTGGTAGGAGGTTACGAAAACCGGCGCGGGAGTTTTACTTCGGCGGAACACCCGGGTATCGAACCCGGGCGCTCAAGATTCTGTGGTGTACTTTTTGACGCCCACAGCCCCCCCACCTACGCCATCCGACCGGTGTCGATTTGGGGGGGGGGGGGGGGGGGGGCGGTTGGAAGGAGCAGCTTGCGGGGGAGTTATAAAGGGCGGTGTTGGGTTATGGGAAGGAACCTGCCCTGGTCAGGTGAACAGATTATTTGATCCGATGATTTGCTCGGAACATCGAGTTGTAAAACCACAAAACCCAACCTGTCCTGTGTCCTCACTTCTTTGAGGCGTTGACAACAAATTCAGGAGCCTTCGTATGCTCCTAAGTTACTCTCCGTACTCTATCACATAGCTAGGATTAAGGGACGGAGGTTAACCGCCTGAAACAAAAATCTACAAATGAAGCGAAACTGGTTACGCGGATTTCCCTTTCGTAGCCTCCTCCTCTTCAACACGTTCCACCAGGAGCCGCATGTTGCTCACAAAACTATGAATGTTAGTTGTGATCTCAAAAAGCCTCGGGATCAGTACACCAAGCAATAAAACTTACATCTCGCGCAGCTTCTTGTCCTGGGGGTATAAAATTGACAGCAAGATCTGCCCGCGCAACATATAAAGTGAGTTCCGGCTATCAACATCCTCCTCAGGCTGGGAGATGGGAACCCGCTTCCAGTATTCCTTGAGGTACGGCTTGCCGAGCGGGTATCTCGGGTTGCGGAAGACACCAAGGTCGACTATTCAAGATCAGTCAGCCGGCCAGAAATAATTTGGCCGTGAAACCAGAATCAACGTACCCTCGTTATGCCCCCACATAGCACAGGCATCATACATACACGCCGTGTCACCGTCGGTCATGTACTTAACGTTACCAGGCCAGAGGTCGGCATGAATGAGGCAGGGCGTGACCGAGCGGCCCTCGCTCTCCAACGGGCCGAGGTAACGAGGCAACACCTTCTCGAAAAACAACGGACGCAACCTGTCCAGCTCCTCGTGCTCCTCCCCATCATGGGCGGCGTCCTCCTTGTCGAGAAAGTCCCTCATCTGTCGGGTCCAATACTCCTCCCAGCTATCGGTCCATGTGTTGTCCTGCTCAAGGTTCCCGAAGCGAGTGTTGACCGGGAACCCAAACTTGCCGGTGGGCGACTTGCCCATGCTGCGGCTGTGCAGGTTTGCCACGGCGGCCATGTAAACCTCCTCGCGAGGAATGTCATCCTCAATCATTTCGACGAACTCGGCGAGGAAGAAGAACTTGTCGGGCCGAGACTTGTAAGTGCCCGTGGCGACCGGACGGGGCACGTGCTCGGGGATGAACTCGTAGGCGGCGGTCTCAGAATTCCAAGCGGAGTCGACGCACCCCTTGCCCTCCTCGCCGGTCCCTTCTTTCTCAAAGAAGACCTGGGAACTGCCGTCAGGGAGCTTCACTTCGATCCTGTAAGTGTTGCAGTAATCGCTCATCCCAGACGGGGTCACGGACACCACTTCGCCGCCCTCCGGGAGGACTTATCCGGGGACACCTCAAGTCAGCTTCGAATTCCCGGTCACATTCCTGGGGGATTGGTGAAATTTCAAACTCACCCGCTAGGAGGCTCTCATCCAGCTTCAGCTTCTCGTCGACATCTCGCACATCGGTGGCCATGATGAGATCGGGATTGGTGTCCTACCCGGTCAGTACTGATTAAGATGCAAAGGCCGAAAAATGAAGCCAAAAGGGCATGACAAAACAGGACGGGCAGCAGCCCAAGTGACCGCTAGGGACTCTTAAGCGGGGAGAATCGTGGGCATTCCGCCCACTTAGGCGGCACAGCAGCACGGTGTTAGGCATCGGACATCGCCTGCGCCGCCTACGGCCGGGTTGTTGGGCCAGGAGGACAAGTTAAGATGGGGGCTAATACAAAAGCGGGCCGTTTTAAACACTTTACCCTTGCTCTATGGTCTCTGCAAATAGGTCGCCTGCATTAAGCTGGGCCGTTGGTTTCAAGTCACGTACTGAGAACCAGCCACACTGCAGAGGGAACCAAACAGGGCGGGCCATCGTTCGTCGGGAATCGCAAACCGTGGAACGTGAAAGATGGGGTCGGAAGGCGGGGATTGGATTCGTCAACTTGGCACATGTTTCTTTTCGCAGAGTATTGCTCGGTGCCAGAAATCGAGACGGGAATTGGGTGGATGAAGGAGGCACGATTGCACGTGGCTCGGATATTCCCAAAAGGGTAATCGCCGCAGGCAATTCACGATCCGGCAAGCACCACACACGAGCACCTTCCAGACTAGACATTATTTACTCGTGGAGTAATTAACCGTCCCCCGCAAAAACTCTATCTCGAGGTTTCTCTGTTTTTAGGATTTTGTTTCCTTATGAAACTGGGATTTGAACTGAACATTAACGATTATCAACAGGGAATCTCGGGAATCTTCAAACCGTCTCATCCAAACTCCTCGCACTGTTGGATTTTGTGAATGTGAGCTGCATGGGGGCCAGAATTGCAGCGGCACAGGCCAGAAGCAACCAACCCCCTCTCGTACCAGCCGCCCTCCAGGCCCCGGCCGAGGCCCGGCGGGCAGTTTCAAGACACCATCGTGATGCACGCAAGCTCACCAAAACCTTATCGTAAGCCAGGATGCATAAACAATCGTCGGGAACCGAGGCCCCCAGTTCATAATCAACAAGAAGCAAGAGACGACACGGTCCTGGGCCACGGCCAAAATGACTTCAGATTCCCCAGAACGAAACGGCCTCAAACGTTGTATCTTGCCATGGCTTGGCCAAACACGATGCACACAAGGAGCGTATGCCCGGGCCATGCTTCCCGCCCTCCCGTCTCAAGGGCCGTTGATGACCATAGCGAGCTGAGATTTCTGACCTACGCTCTTCACTTTTCTTCCCTGGATCCCCTGCGTAAATCTCCTCGTTCATTTTCAAATTCCGTTCCACCCGTCTCTCTTGGCTAAACTTTGATCTCAATTGACATCCACCACGACTCTGTCATCGCCACGAGTACAGGCAGACGGCGTAGTAGTCTGTCCCATGTCTGCGTTTTCTTAATACCGGATTACATAGCTGTGAATCGCTAGAACTAGAGGGCACAGCATGTCGATTCGAGTATGTTGACTCCATTCTCAAGATCTCAAGAAGAGCCCTGATCTAACATAACCACAGTCCCAAACCCTCCAATCCTCATCGACCTGGATGCCGGGAGACCAACTGGCAGTCAGCAGCACCACCGGCCGCCAGCCATCGCCTACCAGCCTTCGGGGAAGACTCCAGAGCCTCCGACGAACCACCACTTTATCCAAGCCATCCCATTCCAACGAATCGACAAGAGGACCACTAGGACTCAACCTCCTTCATGAGCCGTCGGAGCCACGGGTAGATTTTGTTTTTGTAGGCCTTTGTTCCCCCAACTTCCCATCTCCGGTAACTCTTAGCGGAAACTAACCAACATCCAGGTCCACGGCCTCGGCGGCGGCTCACGGCGAACATGGAGCGCGTCGTCAGACCCAGCGTCGTACTGGCCCAAAGAATGGCTACCTTCCGAGCCCGGGTTTCGACACGTTCGCATCCACAGCTTTGGATACGACTCGGACTGGACCAAGTCACAGCAAAGCAGCCTGACGATGCATGATTTCGGTCAGGCGTTACTGGCAGATCTGTACAATTCGCCGCATATGAGGAAGAATGGAAACGTAAGTGATAGGAATTCTCTCCGTGCTTCATGCACAATTAAGCTGACCTAGCCAGACCCCTATTGTCCTCGTTGCTCACAGCATGGGAGGTTTGGTTGTGAAGAAGGTATCACCACCCCCCACTTCAAACTCACAAACAGCTAAAGCAAGCCGAGACTAACTATCCTAGGCCTACTTGATGGCAAGACGAGACCCCATCTACGCGGATATCGCCAACAGGATCCACAGCTTGTACTTTCTCGGCACACCTCATCGGGGCGCCGACTCCAGCGCGCTGATCACCACCCTCCTCTCTATGTCTATCGGACCCGGCTCCAAGGCCTTTGTTAAGGAGATGATCCCCGGGTCTGGGACGCTCCAAAACATCAACGATGAGTTCCGGCACGTTTGCAGCGACGTCGGGATATGGTCGTTTTTCGAGGGCCTTCCCACTTCCACGGGCCCTTCTAACACGATCATCGTCGAAAAGGAGTCAGCGGTTATGGGTACGTACGGTTTTACCTTTTTTGCTGTTCTAAGAGCTCCGAGACTAACCTCTAGCCAGGCCTTCCTCGCGAACACACGCAATATCTGCAGGCCAACCACCGCCGCCTCGTCAAATTTGACTCACCTGAAGATCCCAATTATAACATTCTATTACGCAGCTTCAACACAACCATCGAAGAGATCGAGAAGCATTGTAAGTCATAAGACCACCCAAACCTGAGCTCACCTGCAGAACAGCACGACTAACATCCCCCAGACACTGCGGAAAAGTCCGAGAGCCACCGCATCCAAATGAAGCAGCTCGCTCACGCCTTCGACGTAGCCGAGCGTCCGGACGGCGACTTCATCCGCATGCTAGACAAGCTGCACACAGGCTCCTGCGAATGGCTCACAGGCGATGAAGCCTTCCAGGACTGGCTTGAGTGCGACCCCATGTACGCCGCACCCGACACAGGCATCAAGACCATCACCTCGGGCCCCGCCAAGGACACGCCTCGGTTCCTATGGCTCAATGGCCCCCCCGGCTCCGGCAAGTCTGTCGCGTCCGGGCACGTCATCCGATACCTCGAGTCCCTCAACCTCGACTGCGCGTATTTCTTCTTCAAGAGCAACGAGAAGCCGAGCCTGACGCAGTTCTTGCTGTCAATGGCGCTGCAGATGGCCGAGACGAATTTCCAGATCCGCCACACGTTCCTGGCCATGATGGAGGAGGGCGAGGGTATTGACAGCCACAGTGACCATGTGATGGTATGGAACAACATCTTCCTCGGGCGCATCTTCAAAATGGCGATGTCCCAACCGCAGTTCTGGGTTATCGATGCGTTAGACGAGTGCCAAGCCCGTTTGTTGGGCACGCTCATGTCCATGTTCTCGAGGATCGAACCGAACGTGCCGCTGCGGATCTTCATCACTAGTCGGCCAAACGGGCATGTGGAGCGGCTGCTGAACCAAGAGAGAATCATGCGGACCGAGATGCACACGGGCCAGGCGGAATCGTTACGGGATATCGATGCATTTGTCCGCTCTCGGCTGTCGCCGAGCATCATTGAGGACTTCAACGCTGAGGACGGCGATTTGGTCGCAGAGATCATCGAAAAGTCCAATGGGATCTTCCTCTGGGCGTCTCTCATCATGACCCGCCTCGATGAGGCGCACAGTATCGAGGCCATGCGCACAACGCTCGACCAGGTCCCTACCGAGATGAGCGGCATGTACAGCGGAATCCTAGAGACCATTGCCGAGTCGCCCAACGCCGAGCTCGCACACTGCGTGCTGAAGTGGGTCGTCTGCGCGCGCAAGCCTCTCACGACGGAAGAGCTGCGCGAGGTGGTACGCCTGGATATCAACCAAACGTTGCGAACGGCTGACCGCTTCGCACAAGTGTGCGGGAACCTGATCACGGTCGACGAGAATTACGTGCAGGTCATGCACCAGACCGTCAAGGAGTTCCTCACGGGGGAGCAGAGCGATTACTACATCCCGCGTTCGTGGTCACACGCCCGTATCGCCGAACTATGCCTACAGCATCTTAACAGCCGCAGCTTTAGCCCACCACGGACACGTCGCGTGGTTGCGGCCGCGGTCAAGGTCGACCCGAGGGAGAATGGCAGTAGCAGCAGTAGTAGCGCCAACGGTGCCGTCAAGCCGGGTGCCTTTGACGACTACGCAGCGAGCAACTTCTCCTACCACCTCGCGCACTGCTCCCCGTCCGAAAATACCCTCCACCTGTTGCCCCTACTAGGCACCTTCTTCGGCACGAATGTGCTGACGTGGATCGAGCGCGCTGCACGAACCGGCCGCTTGTCGCTACTCACCCGCACCATCCAGAACCTGAAGGGCTATTTGACTCGCCAGGTTGCCACCTCTTCCCCGCTCGACGCCAATTACCAGCTCACGACGCGTTTTGTGGATGATCTCGTGCGTCTCTCGGCGATCTATGGCCCGAACTTGTTAACCACCCCGTCATGTATCCATACGCTTGTGCCGCTCCTGTGTCCGAGGTCGAGTATCATCCACTGGAAATTCGCCACGGGCGGAAGCGGACCGGGAGGTCCATCAAGCAAAGGGAACGGACGAGGCGGCGGCAGTGCGGCCGGTGGGCAGAAACTGAAACAGCGCGTGCTAAGCTCGTTCAACAACGACTGGGACGAGCGACTCTCGTCACTTGCGTTCTCCTCGCGCGCACTGTCGATCGCATGTGCGGAGTCCTTCTTTGCGGTGGGCTTGGGTGACGGAGAGATTCGAGTCTATCGGCAGAGCACATTCGAGCTGCTCTCGGCCCCACGCCACGGAGAGCCGGTCCGTCGTCTGGCAAACGGAAACTTCACAGGGGTCCTCCTGTCAGGCGGGCTCAGGTCGCTCAAGATGTGGGGTGGGCCGCGGCATGATGTCCTGCTGTGGTCAACGACGGTGCCTGATCAGCCACTGTCGTTCCGGTTTAGTCAGGACGATACGAAGGTGTATGTGCCGTTGCGAAGTGGGGAGGTGTATGTGTTCCGGACCAAGACTGGGGCCAGGCTGGATGCGTTGCCGATCCTGGAAGAGGAAGCCTCGGACTCGGAGTCGGACGGGGGCGGCGGGGAACAGCAGCAGAAGCGAATCACGCCCATGCTGATTCGGATCAGTCCTATGCTGGGCATCGCGGCCATCGCATACAAGAGCTCACATCTGAAGATATCGTACTATGATAGCGACGAGCGGGTGGAAGCGTTCGAGAAGGAAGGGTATGAGGACGGGGGTCTTCCGCCGCAGGTGTTGGACGTGGCGTTCAATGAAAACGCGGAGCAGAACCTGATGGCGGTGGCGTACCAGGACGGGGACCTCGTTACCCTAGACCCATGGACGCTACAACAGCAGAACGCCTATCATCTCAACGCGCACACGCTGGCAGCGTCGCCTGACGGTCACACCTTGGCGGCGGGTGACAGTGAGTGTGTCATCTCGCTGTTTGCGTTCGACGGCTTGCGCTTGATATGTCGGATCCAGTCTCTGGAGGAGCGTATTATGGGCATCGTGTTCGCCTCGAACAACCTGCGGTTCTTCGATCTTCGAGGGAACACATGCAACGTGTGGGAGCCGGCGGTGCTCATCAAGAAGAACCTGGCAGACGACACCTCGAGCGAGGAAGCGGACGACTACCTGATGCCGGCATCGAACCTCGTGTGTACGCGGAGCTTCGAGGATAACAAGGCCATCACGGTCATGACGCAGGCGGGTGACAGCAATTTTGTCTTTTGCGGCCACGAGGAGGGCTCGATAACGGTGCACGACGTCAGCTCGGGTAAGGTGTGCGCCGAGTTCCAGTTCCATGCCCGAATGGTTGAAATCCGCCACTTGGAGTGGAATGCGAAGACCAAGGTGCTCTTCAGTGTGGATGCGTCACGCCGGTGTATCGCCACGAGGCTGACTCTACCGGCCGCGACAACGTCGATAACTACGGCCGTGCAGAAGCAGCAGCAGCAGCTCAAACTACAGCAGTTTGAACACATCCTCGATTTCCGTGCGTCCGATACCGTACTACAAGCCCTTGTCAGTCCCGACGGATGCAGATTCCTCGTCTCGACCCAGTCTGGGGAGGAACAGCACGTTTTTAATGAGGAACGCAGCATCACCCAGACCGCCTACTCACAGAATAAAGCTCGATGGCTAGCTCATCCCACGGACCCGCAACAGCTTCTCCTGTTCGAAAGCGGTAGCAAGACCCTGCATGTCTTCAGGTGGGAGGGCCTTGAGCGCCAAACACCTGAGTCAGGGATCCCAATTCACCTCCCACCCGAGATGACACAAGTATCCCCTGAGATTGACCTCACAGAGGAATGGCACTCGCGCTCCGGCCTCACTACTCTCGTCCAAACCCTCACTCTTCTGCAGTCATCATCTTCTTCCTCCTCCTACGCTTCCCAAACCACCGCCTTCCTCACCCTCGACCTAGCCGTGCTCAGTGAACCCTATCCCACCCACCTCCAAATCACCTGTACCACCCGCCAGCTCGCGTCACCCATCAAATCGCTCCTGGGCATACACCGCTCAAATCTCTTCTTCGTCAGCGGGCGCGGGTGGGTGTGCTCCATCGGCCTCAAAACGCTCAAGACTAGCACATCATACGTCCGGCATTTCTTCGTGCCGTCGGTATGGCAAACGGGCGGCAGCGCCGACCTAATTGCGCGTGTGGTGTCCAAAGGTACGGTTGCGATGGCACATCGAGATGAGGTTGTGGTACTACAAGGGTTTTTGGAGTTCGAGCATAAGACGGCATTTGGGGAGGAGGAGAGCGCTGGTGGGAGGGCGGTCGCGCCGGCTATTCGGGGACCTTGAGGTGGTGTGGCTTTAGCTTATCGATGCGGTCCGAGTTAATGACGGGTGTGATGCTTGTCCTTTAGCTAAGATGTCTTCCATTCTTTAATGTTTCCTTCTTTTCCCATATTTTCCTAGATTTGGTGGTTGGTGTTGGGTTTGCAAAAATCAGTCGTGCAGCCGGGACGCGGCCTTTCAATGTCGGTTCTCATTTTCAGCAAAGGAGGAAAGAATCAGATTGATGTAGAGTTTAACGTGACTTACCTTGATGTGCTCGGGCATGAGGTACGTGGACGCTTAGTGACCTGAGCTTGTGCTGAGCAAGCTCAGCCGTCTGCCGGCCCGGTAGGGGTACTGACGGCCCGTCACGCGGCCCCAGACAATACGCCGACGCTATGCGACGTCACCAAGCCAATGCCGCTCTCACCTCGGCAACCAAAGAGCTCAACCTCCAACTCACCACCTTAATGGACAACCAACCTACATCATGGCGAGGTACGCGCTGCTTTCACGTCAATTACTAGCCGCCAGCCGGCCGTGCGCACGACGCGCCACTGCCGCGCGGTGCTTTGCGACAGCTTCAGATCAACCGCCGCGAACCTCGTCGTCCAAAGCCCCACCTGTGAAGCTTGTCGAGGTTGGACCCCGCGATGGGCTGCAGAACGAGCCGAATCCGATCTCACTGGCCACGAAGTTGGAGTTGATTGAGAAGTTGGCGAAGGCGGGCTTGACTACGATTGAGGCGGGGTCATTTGTCTCGCCTAAATGGGTGCCTCAGGTAGGTAACTGAGGAAGACGAAGAGAAAAGGCAATCAAGATGCAATACGGATAATGAAAGAAGAAATGGGAAAGAATGGACAGAGGCAAGTTGCTAACGACACTGGTCCAAACAGATGGACCATTCCTCCGAAATCCTCGAACACCTTCTCCAGAAACCCCCCACCGCCCCGAACCCGCTTACCTTTTCCTTCCTCGCGCCCAACATCAAGGGCCTCAACAACGCCTTCAACGTCCTCGCCAAGAACCCCACCTCCTTTGTTGCGAGCGGCGGGGGTGACGACGGTAGCCCACAACCAACAACCTCCAAACCCGCGGTCGAAATCGCCGTCTTCGCGGCCGGGACCGAGTCCTTCTCCCAGAAAAACCTCAACTGCTCCATCGAGACCTCCCTCCAGCGCTTCCGTGAAGTGATCCAAGCCGCCAAGGAAACCCACGCCCTGCGCGTGCGCGCCTACATCTCTGTTGTACTCGGCTGCCCCTTCGAAGGGTACGACGTGGACCCGCACCGGATCGCGCGCATCGCGACTGACTTGCTAGAGATGGGCGCCGACGAGATCGCGCTGGGGGATACCACGGGCATGGGCACCGCGCCGCGCACCAAGGAGCTGCTGACGTGTTTGGGGCAGGCGGGTGTGCGGACGGAGGATGTTGCGATGCACTTTCATGATACGTACGGCCAGGCGCTGGTGAATACGGCCGTTGCGCTGGAGCATGGCATTCGCACGTTTGATTGCAGCGTGGGTGGGTTGGGTGGTTGCCCATACTCGCCGGGGGCGACGGGGAATGTGGCGACGGAGGATATGGTGTATTTTATGGAGACGCTGGGGATGGATACCGGGGTGGATTTGGACGCCGTGGTGGATGTTGGGGCGTGGATTACGAAGGAGATTGGGAAGGAGAATGCGAGCACTGTGGGCAAGGCCGTCCTAGGCGCGAGGAAGCGGACGAAGGAAGCGGAGTAAGCGACGATGTTCTTGTGTGTAAATAGCGACATCTTCAAGCACATGCCACATATGTTTTGCGCCAATAAGAAACCTGTTGGTCTATTGATATTGGTCGTCTTTGGCGAACGTGTTAGCCACAATGAATGGGAAGCATGTCGTTGCCTCGACATACACCTAAACAATCGAGGGTCAGCAGTCTATCATCCCCAGGGCGCGCAGAAGCTGGCACTTACCTTGACCGCATCCGCTCCAACTTTGATCTTCCCCCACGACACGGCCTCGTCCGGCCGGGCGCCCGCATCACTCCCGTCAAACTCCTGCGCCGTGTTGATGTACACCGCCGACTCAGCCCCGTTCCTCATCAGGCACGCATTCGCAATATGGTGCTTGACCACTCCACCCCCCAAGATGATCATCCCGGCGCGCTTCGCCCGCACCGCAATGGTGTTGATCTTGCGGATATCCTCCACAATATCTACCCGCAGCTGCTGCGGTGACGACTTGAACGTGTGGAAGTACAGCATGTCCCCGAGGCTCCCGTCCGTCAGCGCTGGGCAAAACACCGGGATGTTGTTCTTGTACGCCCAGTAGTACACCGACCGCTCGTCGTTGATCTCCTTGCCCAGCCGGTGGATCACCTTGGACGGCGTCCAGTGGATCTCGTCGTCGGTGCCTTTACTCGCTTCCTGCTCGACCAACATTTGGTCGAGGATGGGCACGACCCAGTCCTCGAAGGCGCAGTAGTTGGAGTTGGGCACGACCAGGTTGCCGATGCGGTTGAGCCCTTGGGCGCGGAGCTCAGAGCCGCGGGCGGAGAACGAGGAGAGGTAGGTGTCGCCGAGGCATTTGATGAAGTCTTCTTCGATGCCGCCCGCAGTGGTGACGATGGCGGATACGTGCTTGTGCTGGACCAGGTAGCGGAAGACACCCCGGAGACCGGACGAGATCATGTTGGAAGTGTACCCGAGGAAGATGGTCGTGCCATCCCCCGATTCGGGGTCTTTCCATGCGCGCTATGAGGGACGGGTTAATAGATTAGCTTGTAGTATGTTGGGTGCATTAAGCCTGCATACGTGCAGAAGATATGCATCCGTGTAGTCTTTCATCGATCCGGTGTAAGTGGAACCACGTACCATCTCATTGATGATCCGGACAGCCTCGCACATAGAGGATGCTTGAAATCCCATATGCTTCATCCCCTGGAACAAATCATCCACCGTAATTGGGCGACCACGAAATTTGTTGAAGTCCAACTCCTCTACTTTCTGTGCATTGGCCGGCATTTCAACCGATTTCACCAGCACTGCCTCCGTAGCCCCTGTTGGGGGGAGTTGGGGATCTTGTGAGGCCATATTGAGTTGAGAGTTGGGACGCAGATTCTGAGAATTTGGAAGGGTAACTGAAAAAGAAGTAAATATCAAAAAAGGATTAAAATAACAACGAATCGCAAGTATGCAGGCAAAAAAATTGAGAAAAGGAGAGAAAGAAGTAGAATCGCCCGGAACTCGGAAGGTTTAGTCAAACAAGAGCCGCGAAGTGTAACTTTATTAAAAACCGTGATGCTTCCTCTTGGTGGTTAGGGTTGGGTGTTGAGTCAACTTGCGAAACACCTGGGCAAACTTTGGTGGTGTTGTTGCAAGACGACGCCACCCCGCACTAGCCTAAGCTCTGAATCAAAGTCGATCTTGAAACCCCCAGCGGAAAGGTTTTGAACATCCGTTTCCTTACTCGACTTTTTCGGAATGGTGATATAACTAGCATCTGCAAGACAAGTAAAGTAAGACAGTGCGCCAGAACACTGCACTTCTGAAACACCGAGTCAATCGCTCGAATTGAAGGCCGAAGGGGACTCGGATTGAATCAAAAACAAGAACAGCCCAATTGCAGTGGCCAATGCCTGTCGAAGATCGAAGCCCTTGAGCACTAACATTTAAATCTCTGCCATTTTCAGCGAATGCCTAGCCAATCGGGCGTTTGCACCACCCGCTGATGGTGGGCCTGAACGGGTGTGGAGGTTTAGGCGAATCGGGACTAGCGTGCGGCACCGCAACAAACCAGGGGGCTCCACACTCCCGGATCTGTGTGGCAGACAGGACACTGCAGGTTGAATGGAAGGCCACCAGTGGTCCGCGGCAGGGTCGTTTCCGATGCCTTCTTGAATTTCGGCACGTTCCAAGGGGTCTTGGGGGTCCCGCTAGCCCATGTTGAGAACCCTGGAATCCAGTCCTCCAGTCCGCGTCAGTAAGAGCGGAAATGGACGCCCACCACACCGACAGGCTGGGCTGAGAACGCCGGCGTGTGACAAGTGGGCCGAGAGTTGTGCCGGGGGGGGATTCGCGGAATTCGAGACCCACCCAGTCTGGTCATCCAATCTTTAGCCAAGTTAGAGATGGCCCCTTCCTCTAAACATCACCTCGCCATCGACATCAAGTAAATCCCCCTCGCCGCATCTAAAAGGGGACGTAAATTGGTTGTTGGTATCGTCTAACCGGGATTGCATCTCCGGGGTACCAAGATCCGATATCCAGGGTCTTTTTAGCGACATTGTCCGGCCGCGAGGCTGTGCAGTTGCGATTCGACATTCCCACTGCTGCACAGGCGCAGAGTGCAGAACCTGAAGCACCGAGCGACTGCAAAACAACATCATCAACAGCCATCAACCACCCGCGCGTATCACCTCCGCGGAACGGCCGGACGCGCACACGTGAGGACCCGTATTGCGCGGCCTGGTCCTGCATTATTGTGCGGCCTGGTCCCTGGATCTGTCGCCCGGTCGTCTCGCCGCGTTCTGATCGGAGATGTGACGAGATTGACACAATATCGACGGCATCCGAGAGCTTAAGGGCTCTGCCCGAAGATTCATTTGGAATGTAAGTCCTCCGATTCTGGCCTGTTTTTTGGCGAAGGAACTCAATGGGTTTGGCCTTTTCTACGCGGATCCCCAAGTTTTTTATTCCATGAATGATCAGGCGTTTCGTCCAACTAAAAGGTTATGACTACAGGTCGAGATACACTGGCCGTTTCGACGGCGATCGTCGATCTCGCTCGCCACGCGACAGGTCTCCATACGGGGATCGGACTGATCGCGGCCCACAGTACCCTGACGCGGACCGCCGCCGGCCGCCCCCGGACTCACGAGGTAATCCGTCTGGGTTTCCACCTAGTCGGGACGGGTTTCGCGATTCGCTATCAGGCATCCAGCCACCTCGCGGTCCTAAGGCCTTGATCGACCCGCCCAGTGGCCCCCGTGGTGGTGGCTTTGCTGGCGACTTTCGAGGGAGGGGTCGAGGAGGAGGACGCGGGCGCCAATGGCGCGATGACAGCAGGGATGGAGGACGCGACCGGGAGGATTATCGAGACCGACCACACTTTAGAGACGAGCGAAGCCGGGAACGCGAAAGAGTACATGACCGGGATCGGGATCGCGACCGAGAATGGCCGCCACGCGACCAACGCGACCGGCCCGATTTCCCTCGGGCTCGAAGGCCATCCCCGCCCCCACTGCGAGCGCGATCCCCTCTGCCGAGTCGTGATTTTCGAGATACAAGGGACCCGCCTCTTGGTGTTGATGCTGACCGTGGTCGGCGGGGCTCCAGAGATGGACCCCTCTCAGCCGGGTCCTCCAACTCTGATCCTATGTTTTCTCAATCACCCTTCCGTGGCGGGTTTCGCGGAGGTAGTCGAGGCGGAGGTCGTGGCCGTGGAGACTGGGATCAGAGAACCGGTAGAGACAGGGGCAATTTCTACGATGATCGTGATCGGTACCCGCGCAGTCGGTCGCAGGAAAGCCGCTGGGGACGGGAAGCCGATGATCGGGATCGTAGGGATAGCAGATACGCGGAGCCTGGTAGAGACCCCCGGGATGATAGGGAGGTTCGGGAAAGGGAAAACAGAGACCGCGAACTCATTCGCCCCAAAGCGGATCGTGTCTCACACGAACCACCGTCTGCCAAGGACGTCTCGCCCCCGCCTATTGCTCCTTCGGCACCCGCATTTGGCTCCGTTCCGAGTCGCCAGAACACGGCGACGACGGAAATACAATCACTAACTGGGAAACCGCCGCCTACTGGTCCCCGGGCATTGACAGAGGAACGGCCTGTCTCTGCTGGTCACGCAGTTGGGAATGAACGGCCCCCACCAACGGGACCGTCCAAACCTGCTCTGTCAGACGGAGGCCCTCCTATCCCCCTCGGGCCCCGGGCCCAACAAAAACAACAAAGATCGAGCAAGCAATGGATTAACCCCTCACTTAACGTCAAGAAATCACAGGTCGAATCACCGAAAACTGCTCGGTCACAAAACTTTCCCCTGCAATCCGCCCGACCTTCCGGCAGCTCGTCCTCCCACTCCGAATTCCACCGTGACTTTGACAAACGGCCCCGTAGCCCTGGCGCACGATCGGACTCCCATGCCCTGGGTGCAGAACGCGAACGATTCGGGCTACATGTGGCCACAGGCCCGAACGAGATTATGATCAAGTCGGAGCGGGGCTCGCAGTCTGCCAGGGCGTCTGTCGATCGCGAAACAAAGACGGCGCCGAATAGTGCCGATATTAAGATGGGAGGAATGGATCTTGACCGGCCCCGTGAACAACAAGAAAAGGCCCGTCTCAACGAACAAGCAGTGAGCCCGGCCGCTTCATCAAAGCCTGGCGATTCCGTGCCTGAGCAACCCACCGAGCCACAACCCGCCATACAAAAGAAGTTTACCGTGCTTGCTGTGCCGTTTTCCCGAGTACAATTGCCACCGAGAGAAGCACCACCGCCAGCGTCTGACGAATCCTCGGAATCCGACGACGACGAGGATATGGATGTCTACTTCGAGCGCGAAATTTCCAAGACGGAATCTGAACTCAAAAGAGCCCGGGACGCAGCTGAGAAAGTTCCCATGCCCATCGTCAGGCGATACGCGGGTCTCGTACACACAGCGCTGTTGAGTGTTTTGAACAACGACGAGGCGAGTCTGACGAAGCTGGTTGGGCCGGTTCCCGAAAACTTCACGTTCCCTCGCGTTAAGCCAAGTGCTGAGGTGGCTATCAAGGAAGTTCCCGGTGCCGGGGCGGATGAAACTGTAGCACAAGAAAAGGGGCAAGACCAGGCGCAGGGACAGCCAGTTCGCGAACCCTCGGCCATTCCGACCGTGGAAAAAGCCGATGAGCAGCCAGCTGTTGAACGACCTGAACCCCAGCCCAAAGTGGAGGAAGTGGACACGGAAGGGTCAGGATTGCCCCCTGTGCCAGAAATCGGAAAATCTAAGCCGCTAGATCACGATGTAGATATGCGCGATGCTGCGGACGCGGAACCTGCGGCGATTCAAGCTCCTGTTCCAACACATGTACCAACCGCTCGAGAGGGTCTGGGCATCCTTCTCCAGCCGCCCGTTGGTCGGCCTGGATTGGACAAGAACAACGTGTCGCGTGAAGGCAGCGAAAACAGAACGGAGGACGACGCGAGCATCTACGGCAGTGTCGAAGTGGTCCGGGAATTCTCTGCCACACCGCCGGCAGAAGATCTTCCCATGTACAATGTCAAGCCATGGTTCCGCAGCCGGCGGGTGCGCAAGATGGGGGAACAGGCTGCCAATTTCGGCGACTTCCTGTTCCATCATTTCCAGGACCAGACGGTATCGGCACATCTCGCACAGGACGAACTACGCCAAGAATATCGCAAGAAGTATGACGCATACCTCCGATTCACGCACTCGGATGACCAGGCCGCAATCAGGAGCCGGGACTTCTTTGCTAGCTCCGGGGTTCAGCCTGGGACGACCGGTAAGGCGGCCGCTGCAGACTCGAAACCCGAAGGGGGCAGAAGAGGGGCAGGCCGCTTCGCAACTGAGTTCGATCTCGATTACGCGATCAAGGAGTCGATTCGAGAACACGAGGAGATGAGGGAGCGGGAGGCGCGTGCACTAAAGGAGAAGTATCGGACCGAGAAAGAAGCGTCTATCCCGGAAATGTTCTGGACTGAGGAAGAGAAGGATCAAGTCAACTTCTACGACACGGCCGGGCTGTTGCCGCTGGAAAAGCTGGTCGCGACGTGGCAGGTGGTGCCACAGCACGTCAACTTCACGCAGGACGAGGCAGACAAGTTCGAAAAGGCATACCTCGAGACACCGAAGCAGTGGGGGCGGATCTCGCGCGAAGTCGGGAAACGAGACCCGGGCACATGCATCCTCTACTACTACGCCAAGAAACGCGATCTCAATCTCAAGGACAAGCTTAAGAAGCAGCCGCGGCGCCGTAAGAAGGGCCGCGGGAAACAACGATCAAGCGCGCTGGTGTCGGAGTTGGGTAACACAGAAAATGAAACAGAGGATACTTCGGGGGCCGGGGCTGGCCAGGAGACGGGGGAGAATGGGGAAAGGAGACGTCCACCGCGCCGTGCTGCGGCACCTGTGTGGGGTAACAATGACAACGCAACACCCAATGCGGACTCGGATGGAGCAACACCTGCGCCGACACCCGGCCGGAGAAGAGCGGGCACGACGGCCGATGCGAAAGACGGGCCAGGCGGCGTGGACAGGCCCGAAGCCGCTAAGAGAGGCGGGCGCAAAGCACGTCAACCGAGAGCGGATAAGGAAGCCAAGGGGCCGAAGCAGCTGGCGCAGGCTCCCGGGCCTGGAGGTGGTGTGCCCCTGGCTGTTCCTAGCGGGAAGCCGGGACGGGCGCGGGCCAATTCAAAGGCGCAAGGCCCGGAGTGGTTGTCACCGTCGACCACCGTCGATATGGCCGCTGCTAGCCGGACACCGTTACCGTTCGATGTACCCCACGGAGCAGCAGCAGGAGCATCGGGTGTTGGCGCAAGCACAGGAATAGGAGGACCAGAGACAGGAGCAGGAGCAGGACCAGGAGCAGGGGGGATGCAACCACCACTCGTTCCGGTCCAACAACAAGGTCAACTCGCAAGCCCCGAGCGAGGAGGACCCCCACCGATTTCTTCCACGATTTCCGAGGTCATGGCACCGCCATCACTTCGGCCCGAACCACCCCCGCCTCCACCGCCCGCTTCGGTTCCCACCTTTGAGATCTCGCAGCCCGCTGGGCCGGACCGGATCCGCACGCCGCAGCAGGCGTCGAGCTACTGGAGCGTGTCGGAAACTACGGATTTCCCGGGGCTGCTGCGGGCGTTTGGCACGGACTGGTCCAAGATTGCGAATCATATGCAGACCAAGACGGCGACGATGGTACGTTTTATGTCTCTCTATGCTTATACTTGCTAAACATTTCCGGTTATGTGGATATGTGCATATCGTACATGTTGAAGGGGTTAGATGGATAATTTACTAACTCGGAACAGGTCAAGAACTTCTACGTCCGGCAGACCAAGGAGGGCACGAAACCCGAGTGGGAACAAATCGCCATGGAAGCCGACGGCAAAGGCTCTCGGGGCGAAAAACGGCCTCTGCCACCCACACCAACACAAGGGCCCCGAAAGCGATACGACGTCTCGTCGGCGACTGGACACCGGCCTTTGGCTGCGGCCGAGCCCGACGAGGGGATGCTCACCAAGGTCGAACCACAGCCGCAGCCGAGCCAGCCGTTCTTGCGCTTCCAGGTCCCGATCGCACAGGCCGCACCGGTATCTCATACACTAGGTCAACCACCAACATCAACAACTGCCACGGCATCTCAGCAGGCTCCGTCTGCCAGCCCAGCTGTCTCGCAGGCCATGTCTCCACATACTCATCCTCTGCGACCACCCGCGCCGAGTTATTCGTACCCGGAGAGGGAGATCAGAGAGATGGAGCCTCAACCACTGTCACAGCAACAGCAGCCCGTCCGTATCTCGCAGAAGCCTGTTTCTACCGCTGTTCCAAAAACCACCGCGCCAATTCCATCCGTGCCCGAACCTGCACCATCGCGCACTGCGCAGTGGCAGAACGATTTAGGCGGGCAGTTCTCCCTGCTTTCGCAGCAAGCCGACAAGGCACGCGGTGGACCTCGGGATGTGCGAGACCGGTCGAGGCTGGATCTTGGTCCACGAGATTCGCCTCGGCCGGCGGACCGTGCCCCGCCGCTGCGGATGAAGCAGGAACCCGAATCCGCTCTGCATCATCCGCATCCCGATGCATACCCGCCGTACCAGCCGGCGCAGCGCGGTATGTCGTCACGTACGGAACCGGCCCCGCTCGGGCGGCCCCAACAAGCGCAGCCGCAGCCACCCGGACAACCCGAACCGTCTCGGAGTACCGCTTCGTACCCACCGCCGATTCACACGCAGCAGCAGCAACAGCAATCTGGGCGCAGCTTATTTGGTGAGCCCCCGCAGCCTTCGCAGATCTCGCCCGCGAACGAACGGCCCTTGTCGAGCATCCCACGGCGGACGCCAGTGCCGATGCAAGACTCACCTTATGGAGCTGCTCCGTCTTCCTCCTCTCTCCCTTCGCCCGCTCCTCCAGTTCAACCACCAGCACAGCAGCAGCAGCAGGCTGCGCCTGCGCCTGTTCCGCCTCGCGCTCCGGAACGCAAGGTGAACATCATGTCGCTGTTGAACGACGATGAACCGCCCGCACCGAAGCGGGTCGCTGAAGTCTCGGCTCCCAACCGAAGCTTGACCCCTCAGCCCCTGTCTCGCCCTCCGCCCGCAACATCTCTGCCGCCGAGGAGAGATGTCGAGACGGGATACCCGTATGCGCGGAACCCCGGGCAACCGCCGCAATCTGCCATCCCACCGCTCAAACCGTACCACACCCAGTCGCCGCAGCCTGGACACATGCGCGTGCCAAGCTCCGGCATGCCGGGCATGGACCGTATGGATCGCATGGAGCGTATGGATACGGGGCCGGATGCCCAGAGAGACTACTACGCTCGGCATTCTTACCCAGCCCAGCACATCAGCGCTTCCAACTCGCCTCAGTCACAGCACACCCCGTACGCTCCACCTGGGCAACATCATCCGCAGCACTCGCAGTCCAGTCAAGGTGGTTACCCAACCCAGCAGCCGTACCAAACGTACCAAGTCAGTCAGTCTCGTCCCCCGTCGCCGCCATCGCAGTACCCTCCTCATCCGTCCATGTCGGGCCGACGAGAAGCGGTTCCTGCACCTCGTGAGTCGTGGTTGCAGCAGCAACAGCCCATGCATCCACACCAGCACCCGCACCCTCACCAGCACCAACACCATCCTCAACAACAACCTCTGCCGCACCACGGGCACCAGCAACGCCCTTCACAGTCTGGCTGGCCACCCCATCAGGCACCGCCCAAGCCCTCGCAGTCTCTGCCCACTCAATCGGCCTGGGCCGCGCAGAATGGCGGTGTTCCCACGAAGCCATCCGTCAGCAGCCCGTTGCCAGCACAGCAACACCATGTCTGGCCGACAGCAGGGCCTGGTCAACAGCAGCAGCAACAAGCTCAACAACCTTCTGCCTCTCACCAATCGCACCCCCTCAACCTACGTGATCCTCGTGGACCATCCGTGTACGAATCCCAAAGCCCGACAACCGGTATGCCCACACACCCTCACCACCAACACCACAATTCCCTCGGCGGCGGCAGCAGTGCCGGCCGGTACGTGCCGTCTCCGCAGGATTCCATTCGTAGGGGCGAACAACCAACGCCTCTAGCGCCTCAGCAGCCACAACAGCAACAACCCACCAGCGGCGGTGGGAGCAGTGCCAACTCAAGCACCGGTGGACCGCAGGCTCCGTACGCGCGGTACGCGAACACCCCCGGACCAGCGGTACAGCACCCGCCGCCGGGTCGAGAATTACCAGGACGGAGTTACACTCCAGTACCGGGCGGATTTGATCTACGCGGATCACAGGGTGCGCCGCGGGGACCACCCGGTCCCCCTGGATCGCAAAGTCAAAGTCAGGGACCTCCATCAGCAAGCAGCTCCGCTTACGGAAGCCATGAATCAATCATGCGAGGCGACCATCAAGTTCATATCCAGCAGCAGCAGCAGCAGCGGGAACGAGAAAGGGAGAGTGAATACGCGCATTCCCATCTACAGCAACAGCAACAAGTAAGGGACCAACAACTAAGGGATCAACAAATGCGGGAAGGATTCTCGCATCAGCACCAACAGCAGCAACATCAGCATGTCCATCAACAGCAAATGCGAGAGGCTCAGATGCGGGAAAACCAAATGCGTGAGAGCCAGATGAGAGAGTCCCAGCTAAGGGAGGCGCAGCAGCAGCAACAGCAAGGTCAAGGTGGAAGTGGAAGTGGTGGGAGTGGAAGTGGAAATGGGATTTTGGGTCGGCAGTTACGGCCGGGGCCGCCGGGCCCGAGTGAGGGGGCTATGGGGGGTGGGGAGAGACGGTATTAAGTTTGGAGCCCTTTTGAAGACTTGGAGTCTTGGGCTTGGGTTTGGGCTGGAGTTTACTCCAACATACCGGCGTTTTGCGTTTTGCGTTTTGAGTTTTGTTCTGTTCTGTTTTGTTTTGTTTTGTTATGGCTTTTCGGTTCGGTGGTTTTTATCGAGAGATGACGTGGTTGGTGGCTTGTTTTGCTTTGGCCTGGTTTGGTTTGGTCTGGTTCGGCGGCATGGAGTGCGTGACCTGGCACAGCCTGGCGTGCGTCACATGGCATAACATGGCATGGTGTGGGTTTCCACATGATACCAACATTACTCAACGGAGAGGAAACAGGCGAGCTGGAGATGAGGGAAGAGTGTTTATACGTGTATATCAAGTAGTTGGGTGGATATATCAGATTGATATCTGCGGGGGTGTGGGAGTGAGATATGGAGTGTATAAGAATTGTATTCACGGGAGAATGGGAGGGGATGAGGGTTAACGAAAAAACAAAGAAAGAAATGTGTGGATATATTAACTGTAATGTGGAAACCAAGCCAAATCAAATCAACTCAAACCAGGCTTTATTGGGTCAACTGATGATGTACGCTGTATCACTCAACATAGCCAAAGCAGGGTAGAACAGACGAGGTCCAATTTGCGAAGACGGAACTAAACAAGATTTAGCTCCTGGGACTGAGACAGAGATCCCAAGCCCATCCAAGTACAAGATCAAACGTCGAATCGAGACGAGCTCCAAGAAAGATGAACTAGAACCAAGTCCAAACTTGAGCCCAAGTTTAAGTGAAGTCACATACACAAGACCTCAACTAACCATGTAACGTAATTATTTTACTAACCCCAACAGGCCCTGATAACAAGGGAATGTAGGAATGCGCTCGCTCAGTCTCGGAACAGACAAGCATTGAGATCGGATCCGGTATTCAGGGTCACAAGATATTCGATCAGGCCACCATGCCTGAGGTAGTTCCAAACTGCATCACGTCGCTGACATAACTAGGTAGTTTCATCTCCTTTAAAGCAGCAGATAGATTCCAAAGCCATGTGGAATGTCCATTCCTTACTGCTCTCAACACAGTGGTTGATGCCACGGTAATCCAACGTCCAACCGACGAAAAGAAAGAACTAGGCCTGACTGTCTGCCTTATACCACGTACGTGCCCTCCTCTCACCCGGGCCTGCCGCCCTTTATAACCCGCCTTTCCACTACCAGTTTCCAACAGCCCCCCCCATCCGGCAAATGCCCAACCGCGGATGGTGTATTTGGGGGGGTGCGGGCGTGCCACCCATGCCCGCGATACCGCGTGCCGGGAGTTCGACTCCCGGTACGGTCACCGAAGCAAAACCCTCCCGTGGGTTTTCGTAACTGTTCCACAACCTCACCGGAGGAAGTGGGCAGTGAGCTTTTTGCGTTTTTTTTCTTTTACTTTTTTTCCATTTCATATCATATCCCATCTCGAGAGTGTTGACAGTATAATTGATGTGCGCCCGTCCCATTGTATTTGCATTTCTTCTTATTGGAGTCCTCTGCAACCACGCTCTTGGTAGGCACTTCCGCCCTGCCAATGCTTACTATCAATGGTTCTAATAGCCCTGCCTTCACCCCCCTTTCTCTTCTCCCTACAACTGCGAATAAATAGCCTCCTCAAACTCCTTGACAATCTGCCTCGTAAACGCATCGCCCGGCGGAATAATCTGCGTCCCAAAAACCGCACACACCCCAGCCTCGCGGTCAATGAACTGTCACCTCGTTAGCATGACCCTTAAGCCAAACTCGAAGATAAAAACACTCACCCAAGCCGCGTTCCATGCCCCACCCCACATCAAGAACCCCTTCTTCCTGTGCTTCAGCCCCTCCCCGCCGACTGACAACAACCCACCCGCGCCCCAGTCGTACTCTACCCCCGTGTCCGAAGGCGGGATCCAACCGACAGCCCACTCAGGGTGCTTCATGTCCTCATTGAGCGCTGCTTTCTCAACCGGCGTCATCAGCGGCGTAAACAACAGCTTCGCCGTCTTGGGCTTGAGGATTTTGCCGTCATCCATCAATAGCGAGTGCAGCACCTTCATGTAGGAGCCCATCCCACCGAACAGCCCTTCACCTCCAAACGCCTCATTATCATTGTCATACTCCGTGTAAGCGGGCTCAAGCGTGCCCTCGGGGGTGCTGCGCTGTCCGAACTCGGCCATGATGTCGTATGTGGGCTGGTCGAACCGGCCTGGGTGAAAGGTGATCGCTCCCCTGGGCACCCCGACGGGCTCCAGCACGTGTTCGTGCATGTAATCGTCGAAAAACGTCCCCGTCAACTTCTCAATCAACCTCCCCGCCCAGTCCATGGCACTGCCATACACCCAGCCAGTGCCTGGCTCAAACAGAATCGGGTACCCCCACCGCGAGTCGACCGACATACCTCCGGAAAGGGGACTGTGCCGCAGCGGCACCGGCAGCGGGCGACCCGTGGCCTTGGCCCATTTCGCCAGCGGCTCTTCCTTGAGGATGTATCCTGTCCCCGCGGTATGGGTTAATAAGTGGCGCAGTGTAAACGGGGTTTCGCGCTTGACGAGGATGGGCTGGCCCTCGTCATCGAAGCCTTGGAGGACAGGTTGCTTGGCGAGGGTCTCGACGTATTTGGTTATATCCTCGTTTATGTCGAGAATGTTGCCCTCGACCATCTTGAGAATGCAGCAGGCAGTGATGAGCTTGGTGAGGGACGCCATGGTGAGCATGGTGTTGGTGGTGATGGGAGGTGCATCGGGCTTGAGACTGGTTGGGCCGTAGGAGAAATCGTAGTCGATTTTGCCTGCGTGTTGTTAGAGCGGGTAAGTGAAGTGTGAGCTGCGCAGGTAGTGACTTGGCCTCACCGGACTTGTCCTTCACGAGCATGGTGACACCGGGGAGATAGCCATCATCGACGGCCTTTTTCACGCGGGCCTCAAATTCGGGTGTCATGTTGGCGGATGGTCGTTGGTGCCAATATCAATGCGAAGGTGCCGATGTTCTGAAATTGAGTAAACCGAATGGTCGAACAGCGGAAAACAAACACCAAACCCCGAATACTTAATCCTCCGTCCCAAGCTGCACCCCGCCTTCCTAGCCCAATCCTGTTCGGCATGTCTGACCTAAGAACGGTCGCACCTGCCCAACCATCAATCCTCTCTGTCTCGCCCACAGCAGCCGTTTGGCCATCCTGCATGCAGATCATGTGGGTATCGGGACCAAGCAGGCAGGCAGGGAGGGTTGCCCCTTCCTTCTCTCATCGTGAAATCGGTCTCCGTTACCTGCGAAATACGAGTTAGGTGCGGATACGACGTTTAGTGGCGGCCGTCCGGAAATGACAAGCCAACTTTATAAACCCGATGTGCAATGTAAATGGTGCGAGGAGAGGGGAATGAAACCTCGGACAGTCCTGCTAAAGACCGCCACGGCAGATGCGGGGCTTCCACTTACATGTAGTGATCACCCCTCCTCCCTTCATTGACTGGAGTCTCACTACGTTCATGCACATGAATGCAAGTCAGCGTCATTAAGAACTCTGCATTATTGTGCTTTACTCGGTCTTGTGAGACAACTCTCCTAGTGAACAGGAGCAGACACTTCTTGGGCTGATAACACCCAACATGGCCTTCACACCTGACTAAAACCACAGAACCATGTCCTGCCGTTTCTGATCCACCGCGATCTTGGGTATCCAAAACATCACGAAGAGCCCGGAAACGAGGGGCGAAGAGCAAAGAAATAAAACGGGATATATAACGAGCGAAACAAGATACCAGCAGCATAGAAACACGAGAATAACTACTCGGGTATAATCACTCCTCCGCGGTGCTTCTCCTTGTCCCGGCCCATTCCACCTAGAACCTCCACAAGGTCATCAAAAAAACGAATACCCACAAGTCAGGGAACTAGCTGTAGCAGCAGTAACAGGAGGGATATTCCGCAACAATAGAAAACGGTGCATCTCATCAGAAACTTCCCGGCTGCGTATACAGTCCTTCACAGCGTCCTATCCCCATACTCATGTCCATGTCCATATCCATATCCATATCCATACAACCCTGTCCTTCCGAGCCCATTCATACCACACATACCTATCCACCGAGAACCCATTCCACCAACCAGCTAAAACCGAAGGGCCGAGCGTAAATCGCCAGACACAAACAACCCACAAAGAAACAAACAAAGGGACACGCTCAACAAATCCGACCCGGCCTAACGAAACAAAGCAAAGAAAGTAAAGAAACGATCCAATTGGGCGTGTGGGAATGGCTGGACGTATAAATAGAAAGAGCAAAAAAAAGGAGAAGCAAAGCAAAGAAAATACTACGGCCCACCAGCAGACACTTCCACAGCACCACTTCCGTTAACCTCCCCGTCACTCCCATACTCCCCACTCTCTACCCCATCACCAACACTACCTTCACCATCCACCCCCTCCTCCTCTTCCTCCCCCACCCCGTCCTCCTCTTCCTCACCAACATCCCCCCCCTCATCCATCGCCACAATCCCATTCATCCTCTCCCACACCTCCTTCCGAATCCGATCATCCTTCGCCTTCCTCGCCCTCTCCACCTCCTCAAACCCGCCCGACTTCTTCAACTTCCCCTCCCCAACAAACATGACCAGCTCCTTAGTCAGCGGATTCTCGCGCCGCCGTTCCAGCTCCTTTTGCCGCAACTTCTCCGCACGCTCGATCGCTTCCAACCGGTTCTCGTGATTCGGCTGCAACGCCCGGACTTCACCCAGCACACCCTCCTTCGCAGCGTTGGGATCGGCCAGCGCGGCATTCTCGCGGATCGAGGTCAGTCCTTTGGTGAACTGGCCCCGCGCGATGATGGCGTTGGGTCCGTAGGGGCCGTTCGCGCCATTAGCGCCGTTCGCGCCGCCGCCCGCGCCGACGTCTTTCATCTGCTCCTTGGTCGCTTGCTCGACGAGGGCGAAGGTCTCGGAGGCCTTCTCGAGGTCATCGCGCAGGTCGACGATGAGGTCCTCGACCATGCGCAGCTCGTCGCGGCCCTGGCAGACGTCTTCGAGTTCCTTCTCCCAGATCTTGGTCCAGAGCGGTTTCTCCTGCTTCATATAGTCCTCCATTTTGCTGAGTTCCTTGGTGAGGAGCGTGATGTCGCGGGTGACGGCCTCGAGCTGGCGCGGGAGCGGACGCACACCGCGGTGCACCACGTCCTTGCGCAAGTCCTCGACGAGGTCCTGGAGGTCGTCGACACGGTTGACGAGCCGGTCGCTGTCGGCGTTGAGCTGCTTACGCCCGCTGACGACATACGTGTGGCCGCCCTCGCCCTCGATATCGGGGACGGCCACCTTGACGGCGGTCGCCTTGACGTTGGCTGCCTTGGTGCGCAGCGCCGACATGGAGCCCTGGACCTCGGACTGGAAGTTGGAGTAGGTTTGTCGGAGCACGGCTAGGTCGCGGCGGAGGCTTTGGATCTCAGAGAGCTGGCCCGCGCTGAGTTTGCGCGAGGCGAACGTGGATCCGACCTGCCGGGGGGAAGAGGCACCGACGGCGGCGGGCGCTGCCGGCGTTGGTGCCGGTGCTGCTGGGACAGCAGCGGGGGGCGGAGGAGGAGGAGGAGGAGGGGCAGACGCGAGCCGAGCCACATCCTTGGCTGTTTCTTGCTGCCGTTCCGAGACCCTCTGCAGGGCGGCCCCGTGGTCGTCTACATTCTGCTTCATCTCCACCATCATCTTCTTGATCGAGCCCAGGCCGTCGTCGATGTGTCGCTTGACCTCGTCTAGCTGTTCCACATTCAACACTAGCACTGTGCGGTCCTTGATGTCGGACAGGTCTTCTAGTTCGTGGCGGACGCCTGATACGGGGTCCTGGATGTAGATTTCAGGCAGATCAGCTCCGTTCTGCTGGGTGTTCCATGAGAACTTCTCGATGAATGCAAGCTGCAAACGCCCAATTGAGAGCTCCTCGTAACCTTCAGAGAGCACAAACTTCTTGACTTTGGACTTGTATTGCAAGAATAGAGTCAGCTCCTTCGTCGCGGGCGGTGTTTCCGTAAAGGCACTCGGCGGTTTATCAGGGGTGATCGCCCGGGCTGTTGAGGTTGTCGAGTCTTGTGGGGTGGCTGGGCTCTGCGTCGGCCCAGGAGCGGCTGCAGGCGTTGACGCTGCAGGTTTTACTGGTTCCTCTTCCTCCTCGGCATCTCCGCCACCGGGGAAAACATCCAACGGCGGCCCATTCAAGGTCGCGCTGGGCCGGAACTTATCGTCCTCTATCCCGGGGAGCTCAACACGTGGGGCAGACGACTGCACGGGACGGCCCTCTTGCTGCTCTTCCGGGACCCGGCTCGGGACTCTGACGGGCGACGTACTATCGAGGTTGTTGGCACGCGACTGGCTGGACATATTCCGCTTGTGCCGGAGGCTGTTGCCACTGATGTTGTTATCCCTCGCTTGCATAGCCCGCATCGATTCCCTGACTTCGCCTCTCCCCCGGTTGGGTATCGGGCTTGTCTGGGGCGGGAGCATTGGGATCCCCTGCGCCTGGGCGCCCAAGTGCTTTGAGATCTGATACGCCGAGTACCGCCGAGATGCTCGCCGCTCTAAATCACCTCCTCGTTGCAAAGCCGCCAGCGCGCTCTGCTGCGATGCTTTGGGCGGAGGCGGAGGCGGGGGGAAGTTATCCAGGCTGCTCAGGTCGCTTGCCGACGGGCCTGACGGGATCGTCTCATCGCCTGGGTAGGGCGGCAGCACCGGTATGCTCTGCATCGTGTTGCTGGATAGGCTGGACTGGTCCGAATTCGCGGATCCACGGGAGTGCTCTCGCTGAATAAAGCGTTTAGTAGGAGATGGCGCTGCGGTCGCATTGGTACGCGTGCCCTCATCCCGCTGGCTGCTCGGCCGGAAGCCTCCGTTTTCTAAGCCTTCATTTAATAAGTTGGTCAGGCCCGAGTTGACGCTCCCCGTTGTGCTTGTACTGGTGGTCCGGGCCGGAACCGCTGGAGGGCTGCCCGCATCACCACTGCCTTCACTACCAGGGGGGAGGCCATCTCTTTCCCTCTGCTGCTTCTGTCGGAGTCTCGTCTGTTTCCGCTTGAGCCCGTGCAGTAAGTTGATGATGATATCGCGGATTTTGGGCAGGTACTTTTCCAGGCTTTCGGCACTAGCCTCCTGGCTCAGAGTAGACTCCAAAATTTCTCGCAGCAGCTCGGGGACATTTCCCAGGTCAGATGTGTCGACGTTGATTGCAGTAAATGCTCGGCAGGCCATGTTGAATTCGTACCCCAGGCGGACATAGACGTCGGACACCTGAGTGTCGGTGGCGTTCCCTCGCGACCATTGTGTAAGTGTTTCCAAAAGTTGTTTCGTGGCGACGAGAAGGTGTGTGACGCTCTTTTCAATTTGCGATAGCGGAACCGAGGTGTTGGTGCTTCCTGACGACTTTGTGGGTATCTTGGTTAGCAGATGGACACAAGACGACCGGGTGCTTACACCCGCACAAACGAAATGACAAAAGACGCCCGCTGAAACGAAATGACAGTGCCGGCTCTAGTCAAGGCTCCAGTCAAGGTACAGCCAAAATCCGAAACTCATAGTCTCGCAATGCATAAAGCCGGCGGCCAAATCTGGATCTGCGAGGAGAGGCACAAGGAAAAGGAGAAATCGGCAGAGGCTGGAAACTCACGTTGGCCCGTCGAGTCCCGTCACTCCTGCTCCCACTCGCGCCTGCGCTGCTCACTGGCTGCATCGATCTCGACGAGCCAGCAGCACGCGGCGCAACCGGTCGGTTCGTACCAACACCCACGGCGGGCGATATCGATCGTGGAGGAACATTTGGTGGGGGGGCCGGTTGCTCTGTTACGCCGGGCGACCGACGATGTGAGCCCCTCGGATTCATTCTTCTGCTCTGTATGTTGACACTCCCACGGTCGCAAACTCGTTGTTTAGCCTCCCCCCACTCGCGCGCATGCAACTTCTCTCTCGTTTCCTGCCTCTTTCTCTCCTTCTCTTGCTGCCCAACCTAAAGCAGGGGTGCGTGGAATTTCGAAGCGGTTCGCTCGGCCGGGGTATTTGGGGGGGCTGGAGCGTGCGAAAATGGCGCCCTTTCTCCGGTCGCAAGTCAAAATTATTTCCTGGCTGGTGTGTGTCGAGTCTGAGAGAGCCCAGAATGCGGTGGCTCGTGCGAGAAACAGGGCGTCCAAGAGGTTGTGGGAGATAGGCTTTGGTGGATGTATGGAGGGACAATCATCCTCTCGCGAGGGTGCGGAGAGTCCCACTCCACTGCCTGCTGGGGGGTTGGAGGGACGAGTCGTCCGCTCGTGTCGTAGGCCGACGGGCCGAACATAACTTGTGGGGCTTTCAGTCCTGGGGGCCACACTACAAAAAATCCAATACACCAGCCTCGCTAAGCCGAGTCAAAAGGTGACTCGCGTTAGATGTTGCTCAAGTTTACGACTTCTCGTATAATGTAATCACCATTTTCTTGTTTCGCTTTGCTTTGTTTCCCTCACCCTCCGATGCTCGTTCTTAAGACACCAACACTCCCTCGCTGTGGCCAAAAAAAGCGACACACTAAAACAGATAGCTCAAGTCTAATCCATTAACATTCGATCAAATCTTAATAAATTTTGATTGATATACTCTTTTTTGTATTTTTTCACTTGCTGGATTTATTCTTTTTTCTCTTCTTTCCCTTTTTTGGTTTATTCTTTTTAGTCTTTTTTCACTTTTCTTAGCAAAGTAAGTTATCCAGGGACTTAGTGTGCCGCTTTTTTTGGCCATAGCGAGACTCCCTGTCGTTCGAGAACCCGTCAACCCCTGCCTGCAGCGGTGGTGCTCGGCGCCTTGCCACATCCAGCCAGATTTCGTTGTCTTTTGTGTTCTCGGATTCCGTACGGTATTCTATAACATGCCGATCCTTACGGACGAACCAAGACCTCGATCTTTTGATATCAGCTCCCTATCAACATCATACCGGGATATCAAGTTATGTTCAAACACGAAGAAGGCAAAGGTTGGAAGCTTTGTTTCCGTCGTTTGGAGTTTCCATAAGACCGCGTTCTCGGGGGCTGCGCTGTTGAAGTTTACACCTCGGCGGGGTAATACCGTAAGAAACGGAAGGACGTCATGCCGTGGCGCCCGACTTCATCCAGCTGATCTTCAATGCTCACCCCCCTAGGTAGGTAGTGTAGTCACTCAAGGTTTTGAAGGCCGGAAGATGACGGCTTGCAGCTGGAAACCGAAGATTGGGAATGTGGTCAGAATCAGCTCATCATCTTAGCTAACCCCACCCACTGCGCTGATTTACATTTCACGGGTTTCCAACCACCAATCCCGGATCGCTCTCCTCTTATCTACATACCATCATGTTCGAAATCGATGCGTTGATTTCATCAATGTTCCTAAACCCCCTCAGCGGGTGCCAACTTGCCAGAAACTCGGACACTCATCAAATCATGTGTCTCTTGGAGGCTCTATTCCACGTCGGATTCATAGGGCAAAGGCCCGCAAAGCCAGAAGCGAACGGACCATCTCGCCGGAATTAGATGACGGGAGGTTTCTTAAACACATTTTGCAAAAGGTCGCGGCACAGGTTCATCGCAGGATTAAAATGCGATAAACAATGACCTAGCGTAGCGAGGTTGGGCCCACGTATTATCCTCCCCACGCCGGCAATTCGGGCGCCATGTAGCTTCTTCACTCGAAGGACAATACCGGTGTCAGTCATACTAAGGTGTGGTTCTCCGGATGACCTTTTGGGCCTACAACGCGCCATCGTTAACTCATTGTGTGTGTAACCTCATAACGCCCTCCAAGCTTCTGTTTTATGCGCTTTGCATTTTGGACGTTACCATCACGTCACTAGGACGACCGGAAGAACATGTGGTCGCTAGAACAAGCCGTGCCTCAAAGATCATAAACCGCCTATGGCTGCCGTCATCATCTTGGGGCACCGGAAGTCCTACGGCGCGTACCACAGGGTCGGCTTTTTGGGATATAACCGGCTGAAGTATAACTATTTACGGATGCGAGGTTTGGTTTCTCCAGATGGACTGCAGACATGTCATCAGAAACTTGTCAATCAGCCAAAGGTTGCCAGAGTCCAGTATTGCCCGTGGAAGCTCCACCGGTTACGAAATAGAGAAGACGATGCGGGCAACCTGCATGGTCCCAGACCTAGATACCTTCCACCAACTACCTGGGACATCAAAACCGAAGTGTTAACACACCCATTTGACATGCGCAACCCGCCCCTGACAGAAACCATTCGGAGGCCGGAGTGCGAAGTGTCTCAGATATCGGTGCGTTTACCAATGGTCGGTATTGCACAAACTCGATGCCAAACGGCGCAAGCGACTTGAGGTGGTTAGAGAACTAAGAGTTGACAAGACAGGCGTTAGAGGTGGAGACCCAGAAGCACAACATGCCTGACCTGCAGCACATCCACAGCAATGACGCCGGTGCTGAACCTTCCCGTTTCCTTTGGGATCAAACAAAAAGGGGAAAAAGAAACCCGAGCCCGAATCAGACCGCAACATGGAAACTCGGAATCACCAGTGGCCCGAAAAGTCGCCGTGGATTTTTCGTCAGCCGTTCCGTATGTAGGTAGCTTATGGAATATTTCTTTGCTGATAGCGGCCCCGTGGAGTATGCTTCCCAGAACAAAGACCGCAAGCTGTGTGATGCAAGCTCTCATTGTTGATTCGTCGTGGGCTACGACTGACCGCGTCCCATACAGAGTACGAATAGCCTGAGTTAAATGCTGAGGTATTGTGTCACCAGGGGCAAAGACCCAATCGTGCCAGTCACCAAATGCAGTTCCAAAAAGCACAAATCACGTGGGTCTTGGCTGGCGATCAAAACCCCGCCAAGGGGACCGTTTCCAGAAGTGGACTGGCGCCAGTTGAGCTGTGACCAAGCTCGCCCACAAGGTCGGTGCTCCCCATGGCTGCCAGCAAATGGATGCGACAACGAGTGGAAAGGTTTTGGTGTTTTGAGGCCGCCCTTTGTCTCCGCGTCAAACGCCGCCCATTTCATCCAAAACCACAAGAGGGTCACGAGGTTCTTCTGGGAGGGCATTTGAGGCGGCCAACATGATCATTGGGTGTTGAATCGGAGGAAAACCCGTAGGTAAAAGGGTATGGTTCTGCCCTTCCGGTGCCCTGAATTGCTGGTGCTCGTGCTTCCTTTTCCAAAGAAATAATTTTCTTTTTGACGTGCAGCTACCCCAAGAGCTCCCTACCACTATTGCCGTTCAAAATCGTTCTCCTCTCCGCTTCTCTACCCAAACACGCGAGACACTCCGTTCCGCAAGAGTGCCCAGTCCAGTGCCGTTGTTAACCCTGCATTCGGCTACTACTTTCTCTCTCCGCTGGGTACCTTACTCTTCTCGACATCGCACTTTCCCCTCTCTTCCCAACCCCACGGCATCGGCTTCCTCCGACTCTGGCGTTAGCGCGCGGCCATAACTCCGATTCCCAAGCCACGGCAAGGAGAAACATCACGCTCTTGAGCAAGGACCGCTAACGACGACGGTAAGCGGGGCCGACACGGATGCCCCTGGTGCACAAAGAAAGCTTCCAATCGGGAACTCTACAAATCTGCCAAGCCTACATACCTCCCAGCCAGCCTAAGGTTCCGCTTGCGGTGGTCGCACGTTGAGGGAGCCGGCCGTGCACGCAGCGCAGCACGTTATTGAGGTGCTATTATTCGTACCTCATAAAAGGAAGCAGCGCGGGCAGCTGTGTGGTTACGCCGTCCACCGTGGTCGTCTCTGAGTTGATTTACAGGTTTGGCTAGGCGCAGCAAAAATCACCCAAGGTTTCTTTCCTAGATTCCTGCACCACACCCCTCGCCCGGGTTCCTTCCCTCCCAGGGCTCCCCAGAACCCAGCTCGCCCAGCAGCCAGCGCCCACCAATCAGCACGCTGATTGGCCCAATTCCAACAATCTTCCCTCTCTGCCGTTCCCGCACATCTCCCGCCCGCAACCCTCTTTCCCCAAAGTTTAAACAAGCTGCCCCGACTTGTTCAACGGCCGGGCACAGGAACTATGGAAGGCCGATCGACAACCTCAAAGCCCGTTGTCGCATCGCCCTCTCAATCATCGACGGCGACCGACTCCAACAAGGCGTCCGCCGCTCGTCCTCTCTATAGCAGCAAGCTCGGTGACCAGCGATCAAGGGCCGCAGAGGCAACCGCTTCGCCTCCGACTTCAAGGTAAGACACGAGACACCGTTCCCACGCAATCCATTCCCACCACCAGCTCCTTCCACCCGCCCGACATTTTGGGAAAGCCTCGCTGCAACCTCCCCGCCAACGCAAAGTGACTCTCGTACTTTGCTGGCACTTTTTTTTTTTGCCCTTGTCCCCTTCGACCTTACCTTCGTCTTTTACCTCGATCGGGTTTTGGAATCTGACTCCCCCTCTACTCTTTCTCCATTCTACGCTCTTTCCTTCCTTGTCTTTTTTCCCTTCATTCCCGTTCAATCGGTCAAGGTCGCTGCGCCTCTCCACGCCCTCCAGAGACCGCATTGTGCACTTGCGGCAGCGCACGCCCCTCGACCAGGCATTGAATTGGTTGACTAACGCCGCACAGACAACCTCCTGTCCAGCAAAAAGCGTGGACTTCGAACCGAAACCCTATCACCGGTCGATCGCAAACTCCGCAGGGCAAGCAGTCTGTGACGAGCTCCCTTCGCGAAGTAAGTCGCTATTTCCCTTCTTTTCGTTCCCACCGCCCCGCTCTCCTACTCTTCCCCCCTCCCCTTTCCCAAACGTCACTCGCTTTCTTTCTTTCTCCCCCCCTCCCCAACCGATCATACGACTCGACACAAAGCTTGAACGGTGTGCCCAAAATCACCGCCGAGCCGAGCGAATCCGATGCGGCACTCGCCCAAGTCGGTGGACTTTGCGCTGATAGCTTCTCTTTAGGGCCAGCGAGTTCGCATTACGTTGACCTCCGGTGCCGAGTTCGAGGGCACGTACAGCAACGGTGCCGACGCTGCCAGCTGCCGCTTGAGCATGGTACAGCAGAAGAAATCTTCCAACTCGACCGACCTCACAAACGGATCCGGTAGAACAGAGCAGCCCACAATGACGCTCCAACGTAAGGATATCGCGGATGCCCGCGTGCTATCCAACAACAACAACAAAAATGACGGAAGGGCCCCGAACGGTAGGCAACGGTGCCAATGACATGCGGTCGTTTTATCGTACTCGTGTTGACAAGATCTATTTTCACAGGCAATCGATCCTCTTTCCGGACCGACGCGGCCATCTCCAATTCCCGCCTTGGCCCCGAGAGGGCGCTAAAGGCCTGGGTTCCCGACACCAGTTATGAAGTCGATGGGTCGCTGGAAAAGTCGAGCGGTAGCGGAAGCGGTAGTAAGAACAACGGCGTTCCTTGGGACCAGTTTGCGGAGAATGAGCGGCTGTTTGGTCTGAGGACCGACTACGATGAGAATATCTACACAACCACCATTGATAAGAGCCATCCGCAGTACAAGGAGCGTCTGGCGGCCGCCGATCGGAAGGCGCGCGAAATCGAGCGGAGCTTACCCACCACTTCCCACGTCGCGGAAGAGCGTGTGATGGACTTTGTTGGAGGGGAGGACCAAAGGGACGAGGAGGATAAGTGCGTACCAATACTGCCCTTTCCCGCTTTGCAACGAGACAAGATCGTGTGCTGACACCCGACGCAGATATAGCGGTGTACGCCGGCAGGACTTCCCACCTCTCAATCCCCGAGAGAACAAGTACACGCCGCCAGCTCGCCGTGCGCCCACCGGTCAGGCCACCGTGAAGGGTGTTCCGGTTGACCCAGCGATTATCTCATCGCAACTCAAAGCCGCGCCCGTGCCCAAACCCGCCCCGGCCCAACCTTCAAAGCCGATCGAGTCGAAGCTCGAGAAGCCCGTTGCCCCCGTCACCGATAAACCAGCCGAACCCAAGGTCGCCCCGGCCGCGACCAGCGTCGAAGGGAAGAAATCGCCCGAAAGCAAGGTAGAACCTGCTGCCGACGCCAAAACCGCGGAGGCCAAGGATGCCACCGCTACCCGCCCCTCGGGCAGCAACGCTCGCAGCACCCCGAAGGCTGGCCCAGTACCGGGCGTGACTGCCAACGTCGAGCGCGACGTGCTGTCCTCCTTTAAGAACTTTGCCGTTACACAGCGGTCCATGGCCGAGAAAGTCAGGACCACGAGGGCCAAGGCTGACAAGGAGGTTAAGCTGACGGAGCTCAAGAAGTTTGCGGAGAACTTCAAGCTCTTCACACCCGTCCCCACTGACCTGATCTCCATCATTGCCAAAGACCCGGCCAAGCAGAAGCAGATTCAGGACAAGGCGAAGCTCAACATGGAGGTGCTGGCCAAGCAGAAGGAGGTCAAGGAGAAGGAGCCGGCCCCGCCGGTCAAGGAGGGCCCGGGCAAGACGAGTGCCGAACAATCAGGCGCCTCAACACCGGCCGCCACCACCACCGAGACTCGTGCCTCCCGTCCCCCTGCGCCGCAGCATTCGGGCTCGTCTTCGGGCGTTCCGGGGCGTCATCCGGGTGCCCGTTCTTATAACCCCCAGTCTCACTACCAATACAACCGGAACAACCGCGGGCCGCCCCACCTGGCCGCCCAGAACCAGCCCACGGGCAACCTTGCGCAGCGGCTGCGAAACGTCGAGCAGCAGAAGATGCAGCACCCTCACATGGGCCAGCATCACGCCCCTCCGGACATGCGGCTTCCCCCTACCGGGCCGGCTAACAGCGTCGACCCCGCCTTTGGCCGCCGCATGAACGCCGTCCCGCCCGCAGCTTACATGGGCCCCAAGCTGAACCCCAACAGCCACGAGTTCCGCCCGAACGCGTTTGCCCAGCCGTTCAACCCAGCCGTCCCAAGCTCTGGCTCGTCTCCCCGGTCGTCCGTTAACAACATTGCCGAGGTGCCGGCCCCCCCGCCTCCGGCCAAGGGACAGCTCATCCGCCGCAAGACCAGGGCCGTGGACGTCAAGAAGTGCTTCATCCTATCGCATATCAAGACCATTCAGCCGCCCGAGGGCCGCAACTGGGATGACAACGATGGCCTTAAGCCTTCCTTCGACACACTCCCCACCTGGCGCCAGCTTCAGGAGCAGACCGAGGCCCCCGACTCTACCATGCAGCTGACGTACAAGGAGTACTTTGAGCGCCTCCCACTCGCCAGCGCCGCTGTTGCGACCCCGAACCCGACCCACGTCATGCCCCAGGTTGCCCATCAGCATCAACTCCCGTTCCACCTGCAGCATGGTGCTCAGAACATGGCCCCGCGCCAGTCACCACACATGCCACCGATGCAGATGCACGCCGGGCAGCAGCATGGCCACGCTCCCCACGTGCCCTTCAGCAACGGGGATGATCATAGGATGATGCACTCCAACTCAGCCCAGTCATTCGCGTCTCCTAGGATGGGACCGGTGCCCATGGCCTACCCGCCTGGAGTGAACCCGCAGGGACAGATGCCGTACGGCCAACCCATGATGCAACCGTACATGAACGCGGCGCCCCAGATGGGCCAGTTCCGCAGCTTCTCGCATAACCCTCAATTTATCCCCCAGCAGCCGCACCACATGGGAGGACCCATGATGGTGCAACAAGGCTTCATCCCCGGCCCCAACGGCATGGTGGCTGCTGGTCCCATGTACCCAGGCGCCCAGCCGCACTTCGTTCCCGCCGGCGGCGCCCCTCCTCAACCCGTACCGGGCTCGAACGGCTTTCCCAGCCCGGGCCGTCCGACTGCCCCAATGATGGCCCACCAGGGTTCTCACCAGGGCTCCCATCAAGGTCAGCAGGCCATGTACGGTATGAGCCCCGGCATGCCGTACCAGCAACCGGCCTACTCGCAACAGCAACCGCAAGGCAAGTTCTCGGGCCAGCGGCCGCAATGAGTAACTGCGAGAGCGCACTGAGTTACGAGTCGCGGCGCCGCGAGTATCGCCGGATTCTGCCTGCTTATCTGCTTGACCTTACCGAAGAAGAATTATTTGGCTGAGAGCTGTTGAGAATGGCTCCATAGTTTTCGCGCCTGACAAGACAAAAAAAGGAACACAAAAAAAACAGGAAAAGGAAACAAAAAAACACAGTCACTGACCATGCGACATGAGCTGTGACGGCATTATTTACCGAAAAATCTTGTCAAGCGCGCTGTAAGGGCCATACAGGCTGGGTCCATTCGTCATTCATCGAGTACTAGCCGAGTCGCTGGACGGTTCATTTTACAACTGGGAGGCTTGGGGTTATTCCATCCCCATACCAAGCAACTTATCCCGTTGTTGAACACTCAGCGAGCGGCTCTGCGATCTGCAGGCAGAATGGGTGTGAGAGAAGAAGAACGAGTGTGGGAGAAGCAGCGAAGTAGGAGTTGACGTGGAGGCTTTTCCAGGGGTTGGGGTGGGTGAAGGAAAGGTTTGAACAAGAGCAGCCTGAGGGCGGGAATAAGGGGTCGGAAAAGGTGGTCAAGGAGGGGGCAGGGGAAGGGGGAAGGGAGAAGGGGGGCAGGAAGCGGAACAGAGTTTTTTTTTACTAGAAGTGGTTGGCTGGCTGGTTTGGTCTGGTTTGGCTTGCTTTGCATCGATGTTGTTTGGCAAGCAAAATAAGGCGAGGACGACATCCTAAAGGCAAGTCGAGCCAAGTTGAGTTGAGTCAGACCAACCGATGTTTTGTCCTGGTATGTGTGGGTGGCAGGCAGGTGGTACGGCAGGGAAACCAACACAAGACAAGCCAGCGGGGGTGGGCTGCCAGGCGAGGGATCAAGAAGAAGGGGCCCGGCTACTGCTAGTTACTAGCTTTTTGGCCTTGGCCCATCAGTCCATCGGCCCTTGCGGGCATCAATTGAGTTTTATTAAGACTTTTTGTGTCGACTGTGTTTGTTGTGTCTGCATGTATCGCTTTTCTCAATACGGATGTTCAGTCTGACTGCGGATATCACGGTCCTAGTCTCGAGGAGAAGAAACGGCAGTTATGCCATGTTAGCCTTGAGTTAGTATGAACGCTCCTTGGTGCAACCACAATAGTCGTTTACGTGGCGGGGGATGGTGGAACTAGCCTTAGCTATAAATGCATTCATAAAAACAAAAAACCTCATTTTGGGGGAATAATAAAAAAAATATTAACATTTAAATCTCATCATTCCCACCTTAGGCTCTCAGGTCAAGCCAAACTTCACTAACGCTAGCCACAAAGAGCGTGGTGAGTGTGCCGAAACATATCACGGAGACTCAATACGCAGGGGAATATGACTTTTTGAAGGTTAATCGGGGAGGAGGAAGTGGTATATAGATTCGCTAAACATGAGTTTTAATTACAACTTGTCAATACGGGATATGATTAGCTTAGTTTGACTTGCGTGAGTTTGGGTTGGGTTGAACTGGGAATAATTTCTCTATTCGTTGATCGTCAAAGGAGAATTAATCATGGACGTTCAGGTGGTGATGACTTATCCTCTTGGTAAATGTAAATAAGGTTGGACCTCTGTTGCAACAGGATGGAGATTTGGAATTAGGTATTCCCTAGCTTTAGGCTTACTACGGGAAGCTGTGGTAGAACAATAATTAACTTTTATGTTTATGAATTTCTTGTTGGAGAGGAGAGGTAGAGAGAGATATAGGTAAAAGTACAGGATAGCATAACATAACCTGGTGCTTTTAGCTGTTGATTCTTGCACTTGGGACTGGGAGCTTGGAGAAGATGAAAAGCAATGGCAAATTCGCCTAAGTAACTTGACGGTGAAAATTACAGTTTGTTTTGTCGTAGTTATCTCTTATTCTAGGTACGTAGCTCGACCTCGCTCAAGAGATGATTAGGGCAGGCAGAGAAGAGAGAAGATCATTGAATAGAAAGGTACAGCGTGGTTCTTTGGGAGGGTATGGAGTCACGTCTGGGTTATGTCCATTTGATCCGAGTTAAATGACAATTATGTTTGGTATTTTTTCCCGTCAGCTGTGTTCGGGATACTTAGTGCTGATGTGGATTGGGGGATTACGTAGGTTACGGTTTAGATAGTGTCTTAGCTAATGGGGCACATGTCTACCTAGATAGACGGCACAGGAGCGGCGCTGAGTACCTATAAGGGAGTGAGTGTGAAGCAAGAAGTTCAGAGTTCACACTTTCCGAAGGTCAAAGATGTAGTCAGAGCTAACACCCACTGAGAATTGCGGTAATGAACCGGAGTCCGGCTGACTCCTATTAGATAGGAATGTTATAGAGAATGAATGGGTGATTACTATCGTTGGAACGGCAACCTTAATGCATGGTCGTTGATGTTGGGCATGGGATGAGTTTTGTTTTTAAGCGGGAGGATATAGGACCCTTTTTCTACCCGAAGGATGAGGACGAGCACTCGTTGTAGATGGGTTGAACATCAGGCATTCCTGGACTTTTGAAACGAGTAAAAGCAATGAGGGGTGTCTTTCGACGTTGGCCTATGGTTGGTATGTCTGTCAGGTTGATAGTTCCTGGGAGTGGGGGGGGTTGGATACTAAGAAAAGGAAGCAATAGATACTCTAGAAGAGAGGGGGGGCACCGTCTTGGAGGACGCCATTTGCGAAATTCCAAACATTTCGAGGCATTCCACGCCCACCAGTGAGATATTTTTACTCAGTGCGCATTTTGGCAAAGATCAAAAATACAAACCTCACATCCAACAACAACCTGTCCCGCTACTTCAATATATTCCAATCCTGCCCTCATCAACATCCTTCTCCCATCTGTCCCCCCTGTCCGCAGCCCTCCAACCCCCGAAACTCAGACGAGCCATCCAATCCAAGCGGCAACTCTCTCGCCGACTACAATCCCACCCGATTCGTAATCAGGGGCCAAAGCGGCCCATCAAAGCGGCCAGACCAAACAGGCCCAATACCCGACCAGCCCACGGCCCGATGCGGAGGCACAAACTGGCCGAAGGATCACGGCCAGGCGGCCCAAGGGTGTGTGTGCGGCACAGGCTTAAAGGGGAAGGAGAGCGGGGAGTGGACAAAATGGTGAGAAAAAAGGGGGAGAGGGGAAAAAAAGGGGCGTAACGTGAGATCTCACGGCGTGGAAGCGGCGAGGCGAAGGATTCGGCGGGACCTGCCGGTTTGCTTTGGGGATGGGAGAAAGAGGGGGTTTGGGTTGAGAGTGCGAGTTGGGATGGGGTTCTGGAACCGGCGGGAAGGATTTGTTTGCTTTTTTCTGTTCTTGGTGCTTGGTGGGATGGATCGGTTAATCCGGGAGGAGTAAGAAGAGGGTGCGTGGTAAGTTGAGGGTTTTCGATCCTCCTTTTTCTTAGGCTGCTAGTGAGGAGGTGCGTGTTATGGCGGGTATGTAGTGGTTTGGGTTGAGATATTGACTTGATACCTCGGTTGTTCCGACAGTCTGTCCTTGCGATAAAGGAGTGGCGAGGGGAGGACTCCTGCGACTAAACAAGGGATAGGCCATGGGAACAAAGGAAACGTTTCGGCTCCGAGTCACCACGCTCGTGGAAAAAACTCGACAAACATCCAAGTATGACATTTCCCGAGCCCAACTTTCAGATTGGCAAAAGTCTTGAGATCCCAGAGCCGAGATGTTTCATGAAACATGAAGACTCCGCAACTAGACTCAACAGCTGTAGCCACAGGAGTGTTCTTCCGTCCTAGTTCAGGATGTTTTCTGTTCATGACCGGGGCGTGATGCTAAAAGCGGTGGAACTGGGTGTTTCACCAGACACTACCTAGGTCTTATGGTGCTAAGGTATGGATATGTGGCGGGACTTTCCAGGGAGACCCTTCCCATCTACCTCCATAGGTTGTCAGTGGACAGTACACTTCGAGCAGAGGAACAGCTCGTGTTTCGTGGAACGGTGGCGGATTCCCTATGGTTTGCAATAGCCCAGTGTGTGGAGGACGAGCTGAACTGCTGACGGGGTTTTGGGGCTTGTGGACAAGTGCGGAGATGCTCGATAACTTCCAACTTCTGGCACTTGAGGTCCTCCACCTTCAGCGCCCCAACCTGAATCCCAAACGGCGAACAAGGAGTATCCGAGAGCTGAAAAGCTCAGGACTCAAGATGAGGCGAATAATCGAGTGGTCGCCGCGATGCTCCCGAGGTGCTACTGTGGAATCACTCATCAAAGCATGAATTCCAGGGCTATGCGTTGGCCTATCCGGCAACCGGGCAGCTCTTCCCCACGGCCCCATCGATCCTCAAAACCAAGGACTTCCTGGCCTGCGAGGGCCATCACATTACAAGGAGCATACTAGGACTGATCACAATCCGACAGGTCACGACGTGGCGACGCCGGCGTGGCTGAAGAGAAACCCCTCCCCACTGCTAGAGGACTGAGCTCAATCTCCGCTCTGTGACAAGTGTTGAGCCAGAGCGCAGCATCTTGACATCGGATTTGCTGCTGTTGTCCTCGAGCATATCTCGCTTCTCTAACATCCCTACAAACTCATAGAGCTAACCTAGCCTAACCCCACACCGCCTGGCCGTGCACCTTGAAGCCCAACATCCGGGGACAACAGCGTGGGGGGGAATGTCAAAAGACGGGAAAGAGAAAACAAAAAAAAAGAAAAACACAGAAACGCAGGTTCCCGCGCTCGGACACGTGGACGCCACATCAAGGCCAGAAGGTGTGCCGAGATGCTGGGCCCGGCAGAACTTCACAACCCCAAACCCGCGTCATCTCCCGTGTATCCTATCACAGGGTGTATCGCACGGGAAGCATCTCGGCAACTCGCTGGGATGTTGAGTTGTCTCGGTCTCAATGACAAAAACTGGACAACAGTATCCGAGCATTCAAGCAAACAAAATGAGAGAGATATGGTCATGCTTCGGGCTATGACTACTTTGAGTTTGCCCCTGTGGGCAGTGTTATGGAGCAAGATGATTGTGGACGTGGACGCATGAAGTTGAGAACCCGATTTGGAAATGGGAAAATGAGCCAGGGTGCTGGGCTGTGGGCCGTGGGTTTTGCGCAGGGTCCATTTGTGTGGCGGAGAGAAGAGATCTCCGCAACGGTTGGAAGGGGTTCGCTAACACTGTTGCGTGTGTTTCAGGAGGGAATTTGTTAACGTTGCATGAAGAAGTTGTGGGGATTCCTGTCAACTTCGCCCACAACGCTCCTTGATCAGTGACGAAGAGAACAAGACCAGAAGCAAAAGTGCCAGAATTACCCCGGCCCGAAAACCCACAGTGAGAGTTCCATCCGGGAGTTGGGTTGAATGCGGCAGGAGGGCTGCCTGGTTTCGAGAGCCATGCTTCGGCTGGGAGAATGCAGCCCGGTTGGGCGGGTTTTCTGACACCTTTGAGTGCTCGCCAAGGAATCGGACCAGTAAGAAAAAAGGGCCAATTCTTCCGTCCTGGACCGAAAAAAATCCAAGAGTTGGAAAGTCATTGAGCGTCGAGAAGCCGACAAGACGTTGCATTGGAAAGGATTTTGGGCCACAAACCTCCGAGTTGCTTCCATGAGAGGGGTTGGAGCGGGGCCGCCCATTGAGCCGTTTTGCTGCCGCTGCTTGCTGCAAGGCACCGGCCGCGGATTTGTCGGCTTTGCGTCGCGACCGTCATGCTGCTGCGGGCTCCATCACCTCGTGTCTTCCTCTCGGATCCCTCTCGGTCGCCATTGCCGTGTTCCGCGGTGGCGAGGCGTGAGCTCGTTTTTGGCTCTTGTCTCGGGAGATAAACCCCTTCGTCAGGAACGAATCACAGCGGTGGTGCCGTTGGTTGAGGCTTTCGGGCCAACGGTTAGCACGCAAACACGGTTGGGTCGTTTTTTTCTCATTGCATTTTCTTTTCTTTTCTACCAACGGCCGAGGTGCGTGATCCGCCGCGCGGCGTTGTCTGCAGCAAACAACTAAAATGTTCATGAAACCGCTGGGTGGTTGGTGCCCGCGCTAGGAAGAGTCAAACAAGCAAGTCGGTGACAGGCGGGGCCCAACACTGAAAACGCTGAAGTTCAGGGATCCAGGGTTCTCGGATTCTGCGCTGTGTCGGGCGTGCTCCCTCGCGCTGCCCAATTGTTGTCGGTTCATCCCAGGTTCTTTCTTTTGCGCTTTGTTTCGTTGTTTCGTCTTGTCTCCAAGTGAGTCCAGTCCGCGTGTTCATCTGGTCTGCCTTGTCTGTTCGTTCTTGTTTCTTTCTCGGGCTTTGTTTCTCGCCCCTTGGCCCCACCTGCTGACTCTTCCTTCGACCGCTCCTGGTCCGATGTCAACGGTTTTTGTCTTGGTTGGCCTCGTCAGCAGCCGCTCACTTGATGTTGAGATGGGATGATGCTTTGAGCGCGCGGTTGGCGGCGTTGCCGATCACCGACTACTGATGAATCTATGTATTCTCGCGCGCTTGTGCTGCGCCAGTGTTAGGTTTTTCTTGAGTTGACCTGACCCTCGCCACCTGCACGGGCGGCGGATCGCGCAGGCCCGGCGCTTTGCAAAAATGGTAAAATCCCCACATTTCCGTCCGTTCAGCCCACTGAGCTGGCTCGCCTGGAGCTGGCAAGGCGGTTTCTTCTGCGGGGCTGCCGGGCTGCCTCTGCGGATTCGCCGCACGCCAGCAGGGAAGACGTGAGAAACAGCATGCTGCGGGGCAACTCAGCGTTTCCAGGTTTTTAGCAGCGCATCGTGCGACAGCAACGAAGATGTGTGTGTACCGGTGAAGGTAGTGACTCTGTGAGTGTACATATAGACCATGGAAAGCGATGGTGAGATATCGGCTGCTTTTTTCCCTGGAACCAGGCGGGTGGAATTTGCCGTAGACTGTTGCTATTTTGGCAAATGTACTATTTTAACGTTATAGCAGCGATAGTTACTCTTTGCATAATGAGGAGAATCTGAGCCCAATTCAGAAAACCAGGCGGCCCTGTGGCCGGCCATCTCTCCGTTCGATCTGGGGATGCGGTGAAAGCCCAGATCGGGAGGGTGCAGGCGGACCGCTGTCATGACCCGGATAGTTTCCTGACGTAGAAGAGGGCCTGCAAAGTGGGCGACCACCTGTGTCTTCGTGATCATCTGGATATTGAAACACAACTGCCGTGGATGGTGCGGACAGCATGATATGGCCCCCACCACTTCGTCCGAGGACTATGCTTGAGGGGCAGGTTATGTGTGGAGTTGTGGAAGCCAGGACGGTTGCCCTCCCGGGAGAATAACGGTGCCGACTTACACGTAACTAGTGTACAGTACACAGGGTACGAGGAAACAAGCATGTTCCAGACACAAAATGCAGAGCATTACGAGTCTTTGCGTGGGCAGTGAGCGGATGGGTTCTGCTCTTCGGTTTCGATACGGTCGTATCCGGGACTTTTCGCCCTGGCCACAGAAATTCGGCACCGAGTCCATTGTGCTTTCGTTTTCTCAAGTGCATCGATTTCCATTCCATCGCCCATGTGCGTGCGGTCGTATCCGATGGGGCGTAACTAACCCCCGGTCAAGCCGACCAAGCACGCCGCACCGGGTTTTTCCAGTCCCAGATGGCCCGTTCTCACGGCCTCGATACGACTGATCAGCTTTGGACGAGATGGGGACCGAGGCAAGGACTGGGTCGCTGACGGGGGCTTCAAAGTCGAGGGGCAGGACGAGATGGAGAAAAGGAACCACTCGGGGCTGCCAGTTGCGCAAGACTAGGATGCTGGAGGTGCAGGGAAAAGGGGGGCGTTGTTTCAAGTTCAGACGCTGGGGCCACTCGGGCGGTTGCGGCCAGGTTCCCCAGGATCTTGACTCAACCAACCAGGTGGTGTGTTCATGCCATGGACCAATCAGCCCTTGTCGGGCCTTGTGCAAGCGGCCAGGTACCTGCGATTTCTCATTGGACCACGCTCTTGCGTGCCCCTGACAAGACATCCAGAGTTGGGAGCGCAGGAGCCGCTCGATCGGTCTTTTGAGGGTTTTTGACTTCCTTCCATTTTTTTTTCTTCTTGACGCAAGCGTCTCCTTCCCCTTTTGATCCTGGTCCGGGGCCATCTTCGATCTGCGATTCGACAGAACCTCGAGAAGCCCGCTGCCCCACCTTCCTTCCCACTTCCACCCGTTACGTTACCCCTTGGACCGCTCACGATGGCGAGTGGGCAGTCAGCGCTATGCTTCCACTGTTTGACTGTCTGGCCATTTCTGCCCGCTTCTCTACAAACGCGGCTAGAGAGGGCTACTCGGTGCATCTTCAACAGACCGCGCGGCTACCATCACACTAGACCTGCATTGCTGGGCGTTTGTTTCTGCATTTCGTCAACTGTGTGTGCCAAGTAAGACATGTAAGGTAGATTTCGAGATGGTTTAGTTCCATAGGTACCTTTCGCGAGTTCTATCGGAGGGTTACGTACCTGACTTGCCCCTCCCGGCTCCCAGCACGGCGAAATCCCATCGCCCTGGTCGTGGCCGCTGTGGCCGAGTTGCCACGGGCCCGCAGGATGAGCAACCGAGCGAGGGATGATCGTGCAATGCGCCAGGGGGAGAAAAAAAAAAAGAGGGAAACAGACGTGGCCACATGTGTCAGGGCGTCCAACATCGGGTGGGCGGCCGCCCTTCGGTGAACCCCTCCTCCCCCCCCTGCTTGGCAGGCCACCCCCCTGTTATCCCATGCGGACGCCCTACCCACAACGGGAGAGTCGCTGTTCAGGGCTTGGCTTTTTGCCGGGGCTTGGGACGAGAGTACCCTGTCAGTGGGTGTGTTCATCGGGGCGTTCGAAACATGTGTGCGCTGCCCGGGCTCTCAGCCGCTCCCACCCAATCAAAAAGAGACGAACAGGGAGAACAGAAACATCAGGATAAAGAGAGCATCTTCCCCCGCCCTTTGTGTCTTCGTCGCCTTTTTATTCTGTCTTCCTCTTCACCCCTCACGGCATCGCGCCTCGTTCCCTCCTTCGAAACAACACAGCTCCCGGCTTGGGCTTCATTGTCTTTTTTTCACTTCCACTTGTTCTTGCAACAACCCCACCTCACGGTCACTCAGAACCGACTTTCAACCACAACAAACTTTGAGCCCGGCGCTTCTTCGATTTTTGTGGCAACACTCTGCACAACACACAAGCCTATTGTTCATCAATAGCGACAAGTCATCAACAGAAAGCCTATTCATTCCTTCTGCGGCTCCCGAGCAGTGCTCGTACAAAAAGACAAACCGCTGGTCCACACAGTGACCTCTTCCACTCCCTGAAGCAAAACTCACTCCCACAACCAAACAAACCACCACACTTTTGCCTATCCGGCTTTTTCTGAGCGCGCGATCGCCCGCAACACCCACAACACCCCTCCAAAAAACACCGAAAACAAATTTCGCCAAGATGTTCTCCAACGGACTCACCACCGGCCTTCTGGCCCTCGTCGCTGGTAGCCAGCTTGCTGCTGCCCACATCGACATCTCTTTCCCCCCTCCGTTCCGGTCGAAGTTCAACCCCCATGCCACCAACATCGACTACAGCATGACCGCACCCCTCGAGGCGTCTGGTGCCAACTTCCCGTGCAAGGGCTACCACTCCGACTTTGGTACTCCCGCTGGTGCCCCCACTGCGACCTTCGCGCCTGGCAACACCTACAAGTTCACCACCGACGGCACCGCCAGCCACGGCGGCGGCTCGTGCCAGGTCAGCCTGAGCTACGACAAGGGCCAAACCTTCCAGGTTATCCAGTCCATCGTCGGCGGCTGCCCGCTGGCTTCCGAGTACCCCTTCACCATTCCGGCCGACGCGCCCGAGGGCGATGCCATCTGGGCCTGGACCTGGCACAACGAGATCGGCAACCGCGAGATGTACATGAACTGCGCCGCCGTCACCATCGGCTCCGGCGGTGGTGCCAAGCGTGAGGTCGCCAAGGCTGTTGAGCAGCGCGCGTCCACTGCTTTCACCGCTCGTCCCCAGATCTTTGTCGCCAACGTTGGCAACGGCTGCACCACCACTGAGGGTGTCGATGTCCAGTACCCCAACCCCGGCCCGGATGTCGCCGGCACCGGCAGCAAGCTTGGCCCCCCGGTTGGTAGCTGCGGCTCCTCTTCCGGCGGCGGCTCCGGCTCTGGCTCTGGCTCTGGCTCTGGCAGCGGCTCTGGTTCCGGCTCGGGCTCTGGCTCCGGTTCTGGTTCTGGCAACGGTACCCCGACTTCCTCTGCGCAGGCCACGCAGGCTCCCACCGAGGCTCCCGTTCCCACTTCCACTGGCCTCCCCGGTGGCGTGTTCATCACTCCCCCCGCTCCCAAGCCCACCACTCTCGCCACTGTCACCACCTCTGCCGCGGCCCCCGCTGGCACTGGCACTGGCTCCGGCTCCGGTTCTGGCAGCGGCTCCGGCTCTGGCTCTGGCTCTGGTGGCAACACTGCCGGTGCCCACGCTCAGGGTACTGCCTGCACCACCGAGGGTGAGTGGAACTGCATCGGCGGCTCGTCCTTTCAGCGCTGCGCCAGCGGCACCTGGTCTGCGGTGCAGGCCGTCGCTGCTGGCACTGTCTGCAAGGCCGGCGAGACCGCCACCCTCGCCATCGAGGCTGCTACCTCCAAGAAGCTCCGTGCTCGTCGCTTCCGCGGCGCGGCTGCGTCTAAGCTTAGGCTGGCGCCTGTGGCTTAAGTTTTTTCGACTTAAGTCTTTCCGCGCTTTTCACTTCTTTTCCCTTTCTCCAGGTCGCGCTTGATCTAGGAAAAGGCGTTTCGGTTCCTCCGACTCTCTTTTGCGAGAACCGGGAATTGTTTTTGTTCTTTTATTTTCTCTCTGGCATGATCTCAATCGGATTGCATTGCAAATTTCTATACCCCGTCGGCCTCGGGTCTCTCCTGGATCTTGTACCAACCACACAAAGGATAGGAAAACATTCTTGGTCGACTTTTGGGTGTCAACCACCACTCGTTCTTCGCCGAGTGTTGTGTAAGACGCCCGATTCTTTTCACTTTCTTTTTATGGACAGCGCACTGGGACACTTGGGCAACTTGGGGCGGCGGCTGGATTTGGCATGCTTGCTTTTGTAACATTTACACACTATGGAGGAGGGGCACTCGCTAGAGAAAAATGATGGTTGGTGGTCTGGAAGATACACACACCAAATGACATGACATGATTTCCATGATGACACTTGATGACCTTGAGATGTGCACACATTGTAGTGTAGTGAATGGTTGGTTTTCCCCCCCCAAGATCGTTAGATTCCTTGGTGCTGTGCTGCTTCGTGTGAGGTCGATGATCAACACCAGGGTCTTGAATTACAAGGGAGATCGGGTTATGCTCGCTTGGATGTTTCGTGTTTTGCACTGCCTCCTCTCCTCTCTCCTTGCTCGCCTCGCTTCGAGGTCGCGTGCTTGACTGTTGAACTAACGTTACGTTGTATAACTACCCGGTCGATCAAATCATTTCAGTTATTTTGGGAGATTCTTTCGCCATGCATTGGTCGGCCCGGAGGTACTTGTATTAATGGGCTTTGTTTCAGGGGAAATGACTCGACATCGTCGAGTTGAGGGCTCGGAATTGGGGGACGGGTGTGGGAGCATCAAACTTGCCCTCAGAGTAGAGTAGGTTAACCACGAATTGTCTACCAATCACTTGCATATGTTTCTGAGAGTGAACATCCCTTCTTCTCGAGTGGCAGATGACGATGCGACGACAAGCGTCCAACCCATGTTTCGTTTCATGGGCATTTCGAGTGGTGGCTTTGGTTGGAGGATGAGCAGGGAAATCGAACGTGCGTTGGCAGGCGGCCTCTCAGAGCTCGGTAGGATCTAAAACGCAATCTACAGCAAGACATCGTGTTGCACAGCAACTATCCTAGCTCCTCTGCCTAAGTAGTTTTGGCTGCTGTCTATGACATAACTCTTGTTCCGAGCGTTGTGTGTAGGATACACCCTCGCTGTAAGCCACGTAACACCCGTCTCCCCCGTATTCCGAGTCACTTGAGGGTTGACAAAGGTAACATACAGCTCACTAGTACTCGAACGTATAGATATCAACACGTAGTACAGCAATGTTGAAGTGGCAATACGGCAGGTGATGAGTGTGACTGTGGAGGAGTCGAGCATGTTTCCAGTTCCATCTATTCAACGGTGATTATGTTGCCGTTGAGCAGGATCCGCCGAGTAAAACCTGGGCTTTTCTTTCTGAATCGAAAGACGAAGCCGAAGATATTCAGCACCGTGAACCGAACAGGGATGACTTTGTCTACTTCATTATGGTCATTTGAAGCTCTCGACCCCGAACAAAGGCTGACCGAAGTCATCGATTCTAATATGACTCCTCGTTACACGGTTGACTCGTTCTACCGTACTGCCCGTCCCTCCTTGTTTGACACAAAACCATTGTCCCTCGAAATGCCTTTGTATTCCGTCGACCCGATGGGTCGTTGTGTTCGAGTCACAGGGACACAGTTCCGCACCGTCAGAGATAGAAAGACACAAAGTAATCACACAATGGGATTTGTGTACGGTGGATGTATTACATCATGTGTAGCACCAGTTAAATCTGGGGAAATTGTCCTTCGGATACGTGTCTGCTGTGGTCGGGAACAGAGAAACAGTTCTTTTTTGTACCACCAACTCCATAAAAAGATCGAAACAATCATCAAGATCTACGCGCTAAATCAGAAGTGAAACAAAACACCGACAACGAGGACAAAGGCCGCATAGCTGCCTATGCTAGTTGCCAACACCACATCAAGTCACCCTACGCCCTCGTAGCCAGAATAGCCTCCTCCAACACCCCCAACCCCTCCTTTATCTCCTCCTCACTCATCACCAAACTCGGCACAAACCGCAACGTATTCGTCCCCGCCGTAATAACCAACAACCCCCTCTCCCGCGCCGCCTTCACAATCGGCGCCGGGTCTTCACTCAACTGCAAACCCAGAATCAACCCCTTCCCCCGAACCTCCTGCACCAACCCCTGGAACCGGCCAGCCAGCTTCTCAAACCCATCGCGAAATACCTGGCTCTTCTCCGCCACCCCGCGCTGCAGGGCCGGATCAGCCAGCCGCTCGACGATCCGCACCGCCAACCGGCAAGCAAGCGGGTTCCCGCCAAAGGTCGTCCCGTGGTCGCCAACTTTGATCTTCTCCGCCACGCGGCCGTTGACCAGCGTCGCGCCGATGGGGAAACCATTACCGAGGGCCTTGGCCGTGGTGAGGATATCCGGGTGGGCATCGGGGGGTAAATGGGAGTGAGCCCAGAGCTGGCCCGTGCGCGACAAACCACACTGGATCTCATCATAATGCAAAACAGCGCCGACCTCGCGGCAGCGGGCGGCGAGAGCTAGCAGAAACTCATCCGATGCGACCTGCACGCCGCCCTCTCCCTGGATGGGCTCAACGATGACGGAACAGGTGGATTCGGTGACGAGCGCAGGGAGGGCGGCGATGTCGTTGAGGTCGCCGACGCGGCAGCCGGGGACCATGGGGGCGAAGGGGGCTTGGTATTTGGGGTTGGGGGTGGCCGAGAGGGCGCCCATGGTGCGGCCGTGGAAGGCGTTGCGGAAGGAGACGATTTCGGTTTTGCTGCCGGAGGGGTCGAGGACTTTGGCGGCTTTGCGGGCGAATTTGATGCCTGCTTCGTTGGCTTCGCTGCCGGAGTTGCAGATGAAGACTGCGGCGGTGTCGTGCATGCCGCCTGAGGCGATGGTTTGTTCGATTAGTAGCTTGGAGAGCGCGCCGGTCCAGGGGTTGTAGTATAGGTTGGAGGCGTGCATGAGGGTTTTGGACTGTGATGTGCGTTAGCTAATATTGTTCTTTCCAGTCACAGTGGAAGAGGCAGGATGTACCTGCTGCGCGATCAAGTCCGAGATCTCAGGGTCGCAGTGCCCGAGCGAGTTGACGGCAATACCCGCAGTGAAGTCGAGGTACTTGCGGTTCTCGATATCGTACAGGTACGAGCCCTGGCCCTTGACAAACACAGGCGGCGGGCGAGCATACGTGGCGACCATGAAGGGGGCATGCTCGCGGACAAGAGCGGCGCTGGCCGAGTCCTCTGCGGGATCAGGGTTGGGGAGCGCAGCATCGCGGCGGATCTGAGCTGCTGTGACGGACGAGGCACTCGATGTCGGCACCGAGGTGGCCTGAGAGAATAATCGGGCGGCAGCTGGCCGGGCGGTGGTGGCTAGCCGGAGGGATGCGCGGAAGGCCATTTCAAGGAGGGGGTATCTCGAGGGAAAAGAAAGATGGGAATTAGATGCAAGGGGAAAGTGTCCTCGACTTGCGAGATTTTGAGGAGGTTGAGGGACGGTGTGAGCTCGAATTGAAAACAATTGGGATCAATTGAGTTGTAAAGTTGCCCTAGGTTTATAACAACTTATAATCCCGTTTCAATTATGACTGGATCTCGATGTTGGTCATTCAACATTGGCGAGAGGAGTCACGGTCGATTCCCAAAACCCTCACCAGAGCGATGTCGGGCCCAGAATTTTGACCCGCCATCGTATCGATAAGGCCTCTTGGCATTTCCCCAGCCCATCAAGGTTCTCGGGTCAGAGGAACGCCAGGAACAATAACAAGGGAACAAAGGCGCAAAGAACATTGACGAGGCATGGAAGTTATTCATCTGATAATGCTCCGTAAACCCTGATATCTTGAAGGCAAGGGATAAAGAATTCGACTGAATAAATTGGGAGCAAAAGGTTGCGTGGGTGGCTTGCCTATTCCGGGTTGCCAAGACCTTCAAGCGGGCAGGATTCTCAACATTGAACAAGTCCAGTTCAATGTTCCCATATATGGATAAAAGTCACGATTGATTGAACGGTGGATGGTGTTGTATCTCTTACGTTGCACGCTGACTTATCCCTTTGACTTGGCAACAAGAGAATCAATCAGGGCCGCGAGACAATTGGTTCGAGAGCGGTTTTGCTGTTCTCCTGGATGAGTAACAAGTTCTCCACACTTAGCGAACAACAACAACAAACCGCAGCTTCGTCGATTACATAGGAATTCTAAAGCAACTTAACCTATGTGGGTTTACGAACGCTGGGCAAGATAATCACAGTGGGAACCCATTGATGGTCTCCCTTATCCACCCGAATATCCATCAAGAAAAGCAGGCCGGAGCTAACAGATCCATTTAACTGTATGGGTCTCAACACACTCTTATTGGAAATGTATTTCTGCTCATTTGAGCTCTACGTCACCTCTTGTTAGCTCCTAGTTCAGTCGCTCATCAAGCATCGGGTACAATTAAACGCTTTGGAGACAAGTGAGCGATCAATTATGCCACAAATGCGCCCATGCTTACCCGCCAGGGAAACTGTCAGGTACGACGGAGAAGCCCCGCAACCCAAGGACCCCACCTACTTTTGTCTCGGGAAGTGTTCAACTCGCAATTTCCAACACCCCTCCCCGCTATGATGTCACTGTATTCGTCCTTTTGGCTGAAAACGGGAGGGGCTGACTGGCCTCTCGAACGCCAACAGCATTTGAACGGAAAGCCCGGCAATAAAACGTGGAACGCGTCTAGGGGAGGAAGTAAAAGAGCCCGACTGAGAATACGAGATAAGTGATATATTACTACGCGTAGGCTCGCTGAGCCAGGATTGCCTCCCCTCGTCGCGGAGCTGCACGCGTTCGATCGTTCGAGATCTAATTCGCCAAGATGCGATCGGCAGCGGCCGCTGAAGACAAGCTTTTCCGGGTCTGAAGAGCGCCACCAGGGTTCCCTCCCGAGTTATATCGCCAAGAAGGGAATAACCTGCAGACTTGAGGTAGTAAAATGTTGCAAATGCATTCGCCGGTTCACCCAATAAAACGACCCGTTGTGGGAACGGTGATGGGATGGGGAGCCTGGTTTAACGGAAACAGACAGGGACTGGACTTACTGACCCCTCAACCCCTCTGGTGCGGCCCTGGTTTGTGTTGGTTAGCATGGAACATGGAACTTTGACCCCTCTTTTCCGTCCCTCCATGTTAGATAATGAGATGCGGGCGCCAGCTGCTCGATCCTACAGCTCCCCCCTTCTTCTTCTTTTCAGATCACGGTTTCCGAGTTTCGTGCTTTGTTGATTCAAGCGGTATCGGTTCTTAGACCGTTGCTAGATCTTTACTAGACGGTAAGTGTACTTTGCTTGCCAATGCTCTTATTGTAACACTTTTGGCTATGACATCAGACCTTGGGGGTTGTAACTAACAGGAGGCAATTGTTAGTGATTTTCTTTCCACAACACTAGAACTTCCACACTTCACAAGACGACTGTATGACACCGAGACCCTTTTCTTTTGAGATTGCCGTCCTAACCCGTTTGTCACCTCCCGATAGTCACCAAAATGGTGCATCTTCAAACGATCCCCGCCAAGGATGAGGTGAACAAGGTGACCGAGGTCCTAAAGAAGGTCAAGCTTCAGCTGGCCAACGATGACGACTGCTTCACCACCAGCGTCTATGGCTCGCGTTTCGCTGCCCAGGAGCTGCCACGCCATGAGATTCCCGAGGGCGAGATGCCCAAGGATGTGGCTTATCGCATGATCAAGGACGAGCTCAGCTTAGACGGCAACCCTATGCTCAAGTAAATAATTCTCTTCCCACGTTATACCTGACTTCAGGATGCTAACCGACAAAGCCTCGCTTCGTTCGTGACGACGTACATGGAAGAAGAGGCCGAGAAGCTCATGACCGAGTCCTTCTCCAAGAACTTCATCGACTACGAAGAGTACCCGCAGTCAGCCGACATCCAAAACCGCTGCGTGTCCATGATCGGCCGCCTCTTCAACGCCCCCGTCGGGGCCGCAGACGGCGTCGGCGCGGTCGGCACCTCCTGTGTGGGCAGCTCCGAGGCCATCATGCTGGCCGTGCTAGCCATGAAGAAACGCTGGAAGAACAAGCGCAAGGCCGAGGGCAAGCCCACCGACTCGCCGAACATTGTCATGTCGTCTGCTGTGCAGGTCTGCTGGGAGAAGGCGACGCGGTACTTTGAGATTGACGAGAAGCTGGTGTACTGCACGGAAGAGCGCTATGTGATTGACCCGGAGGAGACGGTCAACTTGGTGGATGAGAACACAATTGGTATTTGTGTCATCCTTGGGACGACGTACACGGGTGAGTACGAGGATGTTAAGGCGGTCAATGACCTGCTGAAGGAGAAGGGGCTTGATACGCCGATCCATGTGGATGCGGCTAGTGGTGGGTTTGTTGCGCCGTTTGTTGTCCCGGATCTTGAATGGGATTTCAGGCTAGATCACGTCGTCTCGATCAATGTTTCTGGGCACAAGGTAAGCCCTTTGCAACCCAGCCCCCAGAGTTAACCCCCAGGCTCAATCCCCCAAAACACCGGTTTCGGCTAACTCTCTTTTCCAGTACGGCCTGGTCTACCCCGGCGTCGGCTGGGTAGTCTGGCGCAGCGCCGAGTACCTCCCGCAAGAGCTCGTCTTCAACATCAACTACCTCGGCGCCGACCAAGCCTCATTCACGCTCAACTTCAGCAAGGGCGCCAGCCAAGTAATTGGCCAATACTACCAGCTCATCCGCCTCGGCAAGCACGGATACCGTGCCATCATGAGCAACCTCACCCGCACAGCTGACTACCTCTCCGACTCGCTCGAGGCGCTCGGCTTCATCATCATGTCCAAGAAATCCGGCGAGGGCCTCCCGCTCGTCGCCTTCCGCCTGCCGCCCTCCGAGGACCGCCAGTACGACGAGTTCGCGCTGGCCCACGCCCTGCGCTCCCGCAGCTGGGTCGTGCCCGCGTATACCATGGCGCCACATACCGAGAACCTCAAGATGCTGCGCGTGGTGGTGCGTGAGGACTTTAGCAAGAACCGCTGCGACGGGCTGATCACGGATATCAAGCTGTGCCAGAACCTGCTGGAGGAGATGGACCGGGAGAGCATTAAGAAGCAGAACGAATTTATCCATAAGCACCACACGGCTAGCGGCAAGGCGACACACAATCACCCCAAGTACAAGGTCAGTACCGCCAAACTTTTGTGTCTGAGTGATGTCACATGCTAACTGTGGGTTTGCCCCGAATACAGAAGGAGAAGCATTCTATCCAGGGCAAGACTGGCAAGACCCACGCTATCTGCTAAGAGGTGTTTCCACAAGCAGGGATCATCTTGGGTGTGAAAGGGAATCTATTTCTACGCCGGACCCGCCATAGCTCTGATGATTTAATGAGCAACACGAATACATTGGTTGGATGGAACATGCGAGGATCTATATGTATCAGTTGTGCCAAGAGACAGAGAGATAAGTGACCCGCGATTCGCTTACCTGCCCTGCCGCCTTTGGCTTTCAGTAGACAACCGAAGAGAGAAAGATCTTTCCATCATGGCATGGGCACAGACATGCGAGGATTGCCGGTTACGACATACATGTATAAACGAAGTCCATCTAATGCACAGATAAAGTAAAACGCACCTGAAGCTCTCCAGGCAAGCCAGGGCGGGGTCGGTTTTCAAGACAACCCAACTTAACAACACCACAACGAGGCGTTGTTGGTTGGCCAACTCGTAAGGGGTTGGGCATTTCTGTCTATATGTTGCGCCGGTGTAGCGGGCTGGATATACCCATCCTCCTCAAGGTGCATAAGCAACTTCTCCACTAGTGACGGTACCCTAGCGGCCCAGGAATGACACAACTCGGGTGTAAACGGCGGCGGACCAACCATGCGGTTCATGTTCGGCTTGTTGTCTCGACGGAAACCCACTTCCAGTCGCCACCTAAAAGACTCGACAAGCAAACGAGGCATGTGCCTTATATCGTGACGATAAAACCACCCACCCGCAGCAAATCCTTCTTTACTTCGCAGCCCACGGCTTCACCGTCAGGGCCGGGGATCCAGGTTTGACGGTGAAGTCGACATTGGCCCGATCCTTTTTTTTCTTTTTTTTTCTTTTTGGTGTTGTCATGTCGGGACAGATGGGGAAACGGCGATCCTTGCAAGCAAATCGTCGAGGACCCACATATGTATGACCTCTGCCGAGACCTGCCCAGGTTCCGAATTTGGCACTTACACGCACCCACGTTATGTCCTATAAGTTATTCTGTGTCTTTTTGTGAGGACCCATGACACTGGAAATTGCCGTCTGGTGTATTTTTAGCATTTAAATCTTGCATATCACTGCAAAACAATTCACCTTCACCAGCCTATACTATGTACGTATGAGGACCACCAGCGAACCTCAAACCAACCTCTCACGGAAATAACCACAACCGTAAAGTTACCATCGCCATCTGTCCAGCCCAGCCCAGTAGTTCAACACCCCACAAAGCCAAAACCAAAAGCCGCCTAGCTAATCTGCCGTGGGAAAAAAACCGATCACCGTCACACAACCCCCTCTCCCTCCTTTCCCTTTGCCCCTCATCCCACCCAAGCCGCCCAAGCAAGATATTAACCAGGCAACCCCAGCTAAATAAGTAAGACAGGTCACACAACGCCGAATACAACCCAATGTCACAAGACACACACACTCCATAGATCCAAGACATGTCGCCGACTACAACTCGGTAGGTGCAGTACGCCGCAAGATTTCGGGTTATACATAGTTACTACGGAGCGGCTAGTAGTGTACATACCTTTATGTTACACCAAACCTAGGTGGTCGGGACAGCAGATTGGTGTGGGTTAACAAGCCACCATCACCATCACCATCACTGTATAGCCTAGCTGAATAAAACGTGAGAAGACACCTGGAAGAAGTCACACTGGAGGTAAACACAGCCATAATCGAACATGTAAATGCCAAAAAATGTGCCATTAAAATTCCAGACATCCCCCTTCTTCCCCTCCACCACACACAGCATGCGTGCGTGGTATGTGTACCTGCCCAGGTTATGGGTACTGTACGATATGGTATCAAAAAACCCAAGGAAAAAAGATGCAAACTGTAGAATCAACAAAACCAGCAACAAACAAATAGCCACGCCAGCCATCCCGTCCCACCCCTTTTTTTTTTGTTCCTTTCCCCCCTCTTTCCTTCTTCCTTAACCTTATTGTCTTCCCCTCTTCCTGATCCCTCATCTCATCCCAAGGTTCTCCTCCGTCACTCTACCGGTAAATGACACGCCCACAGACACATGCGCCATGCCGTTCCCTCGTTCCCCGTACAATCATCCCCCTCTCCCCGTTTTACTTTTCGCTAATCATCATTCGCCCGCCCGCCTGCCAAACCAATAAGAAGAAAGGAAAAAAACTCCAAACACGCCAGCCACATCGTTACCAGCCTAGCTTGCCTCGCCTCAAATCCAGACCCAAAATCTGAAAATACAAACACCGATTCATTTCATTACACGGCCGTTTCCATTCCATTATACACCGCATATACCCCCAGTTCTCACACATCAACCCCATTCCCAATCCTCCCATCCCCCAGTCCATCGCATCTCACCCCTGGATTAACCCCCACCACACACACCCCAAAATCACATAATATTCGCGATACTAATCCGCTCCTGACTTTTACTCTTCCCGCCTGGCCCAACCCCCACCAACCCCGGCAACCCGGGCCTAATTGCCCCAGCCCCGGGTACAATGGGCGGCAGGGCCGGTGCCATTTCGACGATTCTCCCGTCTTGCCCGTTGTTGTTGCCGTTGATTTCCATTTTGACTACCCCTCCTCCTTCTCGCCCTCTGTCGTGTGGTGAGTGGTGGTGGTTATGTTGTTGTGGTGGGTGTTGTTGTTGGTGGTGAAGGGGTGCCAAAGACGGTAGTGGCTGCTGCTGCTGCTGCTGCTGCTGCTGTTGCTGTGGCGGCGGTGCAGCGGCGACAGGCGTCCACCCTTGATGTTGTGGTTGATGCTGTTTCGGTGCTGACGTCGGCGCAGGCCCAGATGTCGATCCCATCTCCCCACTAGCCAACCTCCTCATCGAATTCTCCAGCCTCTCCCAACCAGCCACGCCGGGCCCCCAATCCCACCTCTCCTCATTCGTCAACCCCGATCTCGCCTCAGCACTGAACAAGCTGTGTTTCCCCACAGCAGGCAAGGGCGCTGAGCCCTCGCGCTCGCTGCTCCCGGCCCAGACCCAGGCCGTTTCCATGCCGGCTTGCAGGTCAGCGCTGACGTAGGCGATGAGCTCCTCGTCGCGGAGCAGGGCGTCGTGCACGGCAGCGGGTGAAGGCCGTTGAGCGACTGGTGGTGGTGGCGGCGGTCCGTAAGGCGAGGATGGGTGGTGGCTCGGGGACGGTGCTGGGGCCTGCGAGAGGTAGGTCACGATCTCTTCGCGGCGAGACGCGAGGGCGGACACGAAGAAGGTTAGGTAGCGGCCGCAGGGGACGGCAACATCGCGGTAGTCGTTGATGGCAGCCAAGGCGCGAATGCACTCGGAGGCCTGATCGAAGTACCCCGTCAGGAGCAGGAAGAGGGTGCAACGGAAAACGTGGGTCGCAAACAGGGCCGTGGCGGTCTCGGCGACGGAAGCGGCCTGTGTCCGGGCGAGCAGGGAGGCGGTTTCGACGGCCGTGTGCATGCACTGTTCGATGGCGATCAGACGGACATCGGGCGGGCACGAGGGGAGAAGGTTGTGCCGGTGCAGGAGCAGGCGAGCGTGGAGGAGGTAGATCACGGGGTTGAGCACGCCGGGCATAAGAATCCCAGTGCTCGTGGGGTTGCATGCCGCCGGGAAGGCTCGCCGGCACGACGCGAAATGCTGGTCGAACGTGGCGAGACGGGTCGGGGCGATGACGGGGGAGGACAGGGCGCGGCTCAGTGCGGTGTACGAGCGGGCCACGTTTACAACAGCAAGCAGGGAGTGCGTATGCCCTTCGGCACCGTCAGGAAACCGCTGGCCGCGGTCGGTCAGGTGGTGGTCGTCCAAGGCCGCGGGCAACGCGACGTCACAGTCGGAATCGTCGATGAGCATGGGCTTGCCGAGCTCGAGGGACAGCGTCCGGTCGAGAATGTAGATAACCCACCACGTCCGCCTCCGCATCTCCGCCTCGACAAAGGACGAAAGGGTAGGTTCAGTGTAGAGCCCCAGGTCCTGCGCTACCTTGACCGCTCGACCCAGCCAGCTCCACGCAGCCGACTTGAGGTTCAGCTCGTTCAAGGCCGTAGCGATGAGCAGGAGCGCACGCGCGTTGTCCAGCTCAAATTCGTTGCTCCAAGGGTCCAGCAGCGTCTGCGTCGTCTCGAGCAGCTGGGTGGCCGAGTACGTCCGGTTCTGGTCCGTTTCGGGCGTGAACAGCCTCCCCACAGCCAGCACGGCAAACAGGACGGACATGAACGCTGGGGAGACCCGCAGGGGGTTCACTGCCCGGTAAAGGCCGTCAACCGTCTGCGTGAACGTGTTCCAGTGCAGGATGGGCGCCATGGAGTGTATGGACGAATAGTAGGATCGCAAGAGGCCCTCGGTGACGGCTCGTGGTGGTAGCAGCGACTGGAACTCTCGGAGATCGGGTGCCGCCGACTGTCGATATGGGGCAGGCGGCTTCCAGATGCCCCGCGAGAAGCCCCGCAGATTCGATCGGACTCGCGCAAGGTCGTGGACAGCCGCGGGCCGCTTCTTCCGCTTCGGCTGCTGGCCCACGTCCGGGAGCTGCAGCGGCAGCTGCTCGACGCCGTCCACGTCCATCTCAAACTGGCGGCCATCACGCTCTTGCAGCATGCGTCGGAGGCTGTTGTTCTCGCGCCGCACTCGCTCCATCTGCTTCTCGAGATCCTGTACCTGCTTGATCGATGACATGCGGCGGTTGGTCTCCTTGGTGAACTGGCACTTGTTGCCCCGGCTCGAGCACTCCGAGCAGCTGGTTGTGTCCGTGGCGTCGCACTTTACCTTTCTCTCGCGGCACGCGTCGCAGCTGGGATCCTTTCGTCGTTGTCGGTACGCTCGTTTCTGTGCTTGGGCACTGCTGCTGCCGGACGGCAGGTTGGCGTGAGATGGCCGGGGCGTGCCTGCCACTGACTCGCCCGACGGCATCGAGTCCCGATCCATGGCGGACGACGTGGAGGTGAGCGGCGTGAAGGCCTGGAAGGAAGAACTGTGCGGCATCTGGTGAACTGGGGGAAGGGATGGCGGAATCCCCATGTGGTGAGGATGAGAAGGACCAGGAGGACCTGGAGGACCTGGAGGCAGCGCCTGGCTAGATCTCGCGCTGGAAGACGCGACGCTCGCATTATTCGGCCGCATCGGGCCGTTCTGGTACTGTTCAGTGGGTGTAGGGGACTGGGCGGACGACGAGGTAAGAGACGAGCCGAACTGTCGTGTTTGGGGATTGGGGTGTGGCCCGGGGTTGGGGGATCGAGGAGGAGGATATGGACTGTGCGACCCGGACGACATGGTTCCCGGCTTTTGCTTGGCCGTGCTTTGCTTTGCTTTAAGGACTTGTTTCCGGTAGCCTGATTCGGAATCGTCTCCACAGCTTCTCCGAGAAAATGGGGGGTGGGCTCGGGTGAGCTGCCGGTCAAGCAACGTGCAGACGGGAGATCTGTTGGAGGGGGTGTGGGAGTAAGGAACGGAGGAGGGAGTCGCTCCAGTCGCCTAGTTCCAGGGTGCCTTTGGCAAAGTGGGACGGGCCCGCCTTGCTCTGCACTCTGCCCAGCGCTCTCTTCCTTCTCCGGCCCCCGAAAACGAGCGAGCTTTCAGCTCACAGGGCACAGGGCGGCGGGTCCTCCAAGTGAAGGGGGGGAAAGTGCTGGTTGTTGAAGCCTGCTTCTCGGCTACCCGGCTGGCACTGCGTCGTTGCAGAGACTTTTGCGTTCAACCACACGATGCAGTGGACCAGAAACGAAGAGCGGGCGACACAAGAAGACTCCGAGTGCCTAAACTCTGAAAGGCCGGCGCTCGCTCCGTGTCTCGTCGCCGATTTGTTCGGACCCGGGCTCTGGGTGATGGTAGTGAGTTGTGTTGTTGACGATACACTGCCCGCAGCGCAAAGCCCTGCAAGTGAGTGTTTTTGGCCGGATTCGCAGCGGACGCGCCGGGTGACGGTAGTGACAGTGGCAGCGGAAGCGGCAATAAAACGAGAAAAGAGAGCCGGATGCTGCAGCAGCGGCTTGCGCGCTGTCTCAGATACCGATGATGGTGAGGTTTGTTTGGAGCATGCCTCCCTTTGCAGTTGCGCCTGGAGTCCGTTCTGTGTGTGCGTGAAGACGCGGTGGAACCCAATGCCGCTCTGATCCGCGGCCCGTTCTGCCCTCGCCGGAACTGGCCCTTAACCGGCCGTCTTAGGAACCAGCAACGGGAGTACTGCGTAATTTCGTCGGCAGCTGAACCGTTTGGTACCGGGACAGCCGCAATACAACCATGTGCAAGAAACTTGGGCGGTCGTTTTTGTAGCACCCGCAAGAAGACAAGACAACAAGGGGGTCCCCGAAGCCTCACGCAGTCTGCGAGATGTGCAGAAAACGCCTGGCTGGTGCTGCGCGTCGGCAAAACCGAGCGCGGGGAAGCCTAAGTGCGCTGCGCCGCGACGGGCTGCGTGGATTGGAGTGGAGTGAGTGGTCGGAAAGCCCTGTCTGTGGACGCGACGACTGTGTAGTGTAATCCGTAATAGCCCTCAGGTTGCCGGATTCGAAGACTGAGCGGGAAAGCGACAGAACGGCCCAGTCGGCACACACGGCGACAGCAGCGGGCTTCCAGTCAGAGACGACCAGAAGGTTGTGGGGTGCTGCTGCGTGTGAGAGGCGAAGGAACCGTCGCAGGAATAGCAGCAGCAGTACGGAGTACGCAGCAGGAGCATGAAGCACAGCCAAACAGCACTGGCGGCAAGAGCTCCCGAGGTGCTGCGCGCTTACTTGTCGAGGGGATACTGGCGGGCTGAGTTGGAGGGGCGTGAGACAACAAATGGCGCGCTGGGTGAATCGACGTATGAACAAGAAAGAAAAGACGACGTTCCTGCGATCGAAAAGCGTCGTTTGGAAGCAACGAACAGAAACCCACAGCCACGCGCGACAGAAGGTCGGCCGAGCTCGTCTCAACTGGTGGGGACAGGAAGGGTACTGCCGCTGATCTCACCATCCATGCCCGCTGCACCTTCCCACAGCCGGGGTTGCAAGTCGAATTACCGTTACGGCTTAACTTACTTACCGTACAGAGTAACCATGTCGACTGCGTAATAACTTCCATTGTAGTAGTGTACATGTACCGCCCAGCAACAGGGATCGACGAGGTGGGCGCCTGCAGTGTCTGCAAAGAAGGTATGTGTCCCGTCGACGGTCTCTCGCTTGAGTGACCCAAGAGAGACACCTCCGGATCCGTACAATCATGATCAAGATGGTGACGATGATGGTGCGGGTACTAAACCCCATTACGGAGTATGTCCCGGGTTTATTACGAACTTGGTAGGTGTCCGTGGAGTACTCACTACGAAGTACCTATGTAGTCTCTGTAGTGTACGGTGACGGCGCAGCGACGATGATTATTCCGTCCCGTGGATGGCTCGTACTGCGGCGGCCCCTCATCGCGATGCTGTTGCTCGCTCATTAAAATGACAGGGAAAGCCGCATTTCCGGTTTCCGTTTCACACTTTGGGCCGGGCGCATTCTTGAGCCGAAGGCTTGTGGGTTCCGAGTTCCAGCACTGTCCCGAAAGACCCTGGGAGCCTGGGCCCTGCCATGGAACCCCCCCCGGCCTACCGGCGCCCAGAGACGATTCGGCAACCACAGCCGGACACCACCCTCTTTTGCATCGCCGCCCGATTTTCGCGGAGGCCGCGGACTTCCAAGCTTCAAACCCTCATCGTGAACATGGGAAACCCGGTGGGCCGCGACATACAAACAGTCCTACCAGTGACCACTGACAGCTGATACGAATACTTCGGAGAGGTTCTAGCCTTCCTCGCGGTTGTCCGTGGGTTCTTGGTCCCCGAGACCAAGCCTCCGCAAAGCGGCGTTTTGTGCAGGTCCAGCGCCGAGAGATTTTCAATCGCCTAAATACCTTCTTCAGGGCTGGTGCCGTTGAACATCGGTGATTTGTTGCGGGTACGGATACTCGTCGACATGCACGTCTCCCGCAGCACCGTTCAGGGTTGCAGCAGGAATGACGAACACGATGCTCTCCAAACAAACAACAGGAAACTTGCCTGCCGAAAACATTCACCCAACCTTTTTTCATGCCACTTCCTTTTCAACCCTCCACCGCTGCTCTCTGCCCGTCCCATCTCGCTTGGCTCGGCCCCATCTCGCTCGGTCCCACGGCTCAACCCCCGGCTGTGTCTGACGGGAACTTCCCGGTTTGCTGGATGGGATTCGTCAGAGTCGTGCGGTGTCGAAACGGGATCGGCACTTTAGGGCGAAAGAGAACGCAGTCTCGAGGGCGGGTTCCAAGCGGTTTCTTCTTGGAACCCAGCCGCCCAATGAACAATTGCAAAAAAGTCTCAACCCGAAAATGAAGCAAACGATCCCGGTGCGCTGTGGCGGACCCTGACTGCTCTCGGGGAGTACAGCAAACAAGAGAAAAAAAAGTGAGCGGGAAAAGAAACTATAAACGGCGTCCAGGCGGTCAATAAGTTCAAGACACTCGTCTTCATGCCGGCGGAGTGTGTACTATGGGAAGGCGTGAAGCTTGTTATTCCCTACACGTCCAACTATATTATGTACTTCCGTGAACGTTTGTTCCGGCCAGACACCCGGCCGGTGGTGATCAGCGTGTCCGTTGAACGCGGAGATACAAATGTTCCCCACTATGTATCTTGGTAACGGGGGCCCGATTCGGTGAGCCGCCCCAGTGGGACATGATGGATTACCTTTGGTGGGTCCTCTCTCGGATCGAGAGCCGAAGTCCCAAAGACAAGGCGAGAAGTTTCTTACACGTAGTGTAAATACATTCACTACACAACACGACAAGATGTCGTGTATGCGGTGGCCATCCAGACTGGGACGCTGGTTAATAAGAAGGACCGGTTATCGGGTCGCGGGAAACCCTTTCAGCCCCGAAGGATCATTGATCAAAGCTGAGACGGCCGGGGACGGGATCGCTACCGTAACTATCCGGAACTCGGCTCATCCAACAAACAACGTCTTACTGCGTACACACATACCACGGATACTTCGATTGTCCACGAACTAGAAAGGGTTCTGTCAGCGTGAGAGACTTACGTCGTAATCAACCTCAAGTGAAGTTTGTCGTCCCGGCTTTTGTGCAATAGAATTTATGCCCTCGAGCTGTTGATCAGTAACGGGTCACCGAAAAATGCGACGCCAAAATGGTTGTGTTTGGAGGAATTAAAAATCCGCGTGCCCTTTGAATAACAGAAACAGGATACAGTTACCCTTTGTACCGTCGCATTGCGCAAGAGCGATGCATCGTCTCTCTCCTCATTCCTTCCCTTCTTTCACATCATGGTTGGTGATTGCCTCCTTCGTCGGCTTTCAAGCCCTATTGGATTCTGTCTTCGGATTCGTGAATTGGTGCGCATGGTGGAGCCGGAGAAAAAGAGCGTTTCAACCATGCAACTTCTTGGGCAGGAGCCCCGCTCTCGACCCCTGATCCATGCTGGCCATGCGCTCAGGTGGGGTAGCCAACCGGCAGCCGCCGGCCGGTGCCAGATGAAAGCGGGGCTTGCTTTCGGCAAGGGGCGCCGTACCACCAACTGGCGACTTCCTCCAACCGTTTTCAGATCGCCTTGGTGCAAGGGCAAGAACACCCCAAAAGGACTAGACAGGAAGGAACTCAGGAACTCGGGCTTGCTCCCACGAGAGTCTGATGATCACTCATGAGAACTTGCAAAGTGTTCCAATCGAAATTATCATCTCCGCAGCCGATTTATGCAGGGATAATAAAGTCCACACCGCACCTAGCCTTGACACTATGTTGTACTTTAGCCCCTCTGGTGTTCATATAGATGCAGTTTGAACTCAAGAAGACCCTCCACCTCGGTTTGAGATCTTTGCAGTAAGTCCTTCTTCGCTACCCTCATCAGGCTCTTGTTGCCGGCCCGGCCCCGTTCCAGTGCAGTTGAGAGTGCTCGAGGCGAAGTACCAGCCAACCAAGGGAGATCCTTTCCACTCAGCATGCAAGACGCTCCCATTCAAGCCTAGGCCGACCCACGCAGTCGTGGCCTCCGCGTCTCTCATGGAGCAATTGCCACAAATTGCAAAGTTGAACGACGCCCATAAACTTCATGACAATGAACCCGGAAGCTTATCAACCGTTGAATCTCGGGAGAGAGGGTCTGGGTCTTCTTGGCACTGGTTCACCAGGTCCTCGGTCCTCACCCATCAGAACGGACATGGAAGGAGGAAATATTGCTATCTCCTCGAGGAGAAAATGAACTGTTCGATTTAGCGGGGAACAATACCAGCTGAACTGCAACCACCAAACATTGCCGACTCGGGGGCCGCGGATAGTTGAACAAGAACCCACCCCGTCTCCTCACCCCCACCGCCCCGAACGGAATGTTGCGGTCCAACGGCACCCATGCCGCAGCTGTGACACTCGGAACATCACCGACGACGCGGCTTGGGCGTCAGTCGCCTTGACAGGAGATGGTACTGTCCATGATAGCACCTCGCGGCGTCTGTTAATGTCCTCTTTTGAAACAACCGGCATCTCGCACCCCCTGCACGAGAAGCAATGATCTCCATTCTCGACCACCGGGAGCGAAGTGCGGCCCGGTTTGAAAGGACGGATGACGCAGCTCTTGAAATAATGCGTTAGACGCGTACTTCAGAGGCGAAGTCCTGCGCAACCTCTACCCGATCCTGAGGTCCTACACATCCGTCAGATTGAGGACAATGCCCGTGTAGCCTTGGAGAGCTCGTTCATACAAACAGACCAGAGATCTCGTCAACGCTCTCTTGATTCCAAGACCTAATGGCAGTTATGGGAAGGACCGAGAATCATGTGCGAGCCCTTTGTTACGCCCGACTAAGTCGCAGACGTTCAGTTCGGTCTTGTAACTTGGGCGCTTGGCCACCTCCCCCGTGCCTTCCAAGGCCAGTCTAGGGGGGCTTCTCTCCCATCTATTACGCCAACGGACGACCAGCGGCGCTTCGAACCCTGTGGGATACTAACTCTTAACGTTGAAAGCCATCCATACAAGTAAACAGACCATCTTGTATCCGTATTTGGAGGCCGACTCGTATTGCCCTCATCAACTCCTCACGCGGCAGGTCTGCTCGTCAACGGCCGAATGGGCGGATTCAGATGTCGTGCAACCCACCAGACCGGTCGACGTAACCGATGCCGCGGCAGGCGGAGAAGCCAGCCGAGGGCGGCCCGGGTAAGCCCTGTCATTGCACGCGGCGAGTTTCTGTCTCACACATCATGAATATGGTAAGATGGGGGGACAGCGGCAGAATGCAACACGCGTGTCCGTGTCCTCTATTCCGGGCGCTCATTCTCCATCAACCCCACTGGCGCTCTCCCATTTCTCTGGTGGTGCAGACAAAGGTCCATCATCGCTCTCTCTTATCGCCGTTGGTAAATGCCGTCGTTTTAGTCGCTGCGTGGAAGGGTTCAAGACTAACGTCATGAGGCCAAGCCCCACGAACAGCCCGTCACATGTCTTCGGTGTCGTGAAACGGGATGTGGGAGGGAGATCAGCCACTCTTCCCGGTGCTTTCATTATCGAAAGAGGCCTGAGACAGCTCAACCTCAACCCAACCACTACCGTCCATGGGTCGCGAACGGCTGGAAACCTATGAGAGCGCCCTGTCGGAGAGGTTTCCGAGCTCAGCCTGCTAGTGGAGTTTCAGGCGCCATCTTGCCGGTCGGCCGAAGGCGTGAAAAAAAGCAAAGGGCAATGGCCGGGTTCAGCGAAGATCGCAGCCCGCTTTCCACGTGTTGAGCAATTGCCGGCCGGAACCCTCTGCCGCCTCGACCATTTCCTGCCAAGCGTCAAGACAACAACGGGATGTCGCCAAACAATCAAACAACTCCCGAAAGCCTCAAAAAGAGGCTTCGACAATTCTTGGCCGGTCCGATGGGTCACTTCTAAGTTCTGATGCATAACATTATCGCTCGCCATGCCAGATACCGATGTGGCGGGAAGATGCCTGCCCTGTCTAAGCCCTTTCGGTGGTCTTTTGTGCGAGAAAAACGCACGACACCCACTCAACGGGCAAACGAGAGCCGCCCCCTCCCGAATCCAGGTGTCTCAAAAATAAGCGCTAGCCCTTGCTCGGGGACTCCTTTTTGGGCCGTTCGTCCCAAATCCAGTAACGAAGGGGGCGCTGTGGCCGCTCCTCTGCACACCCCCATGAAGCTTGAAGCAGGGATCAACAGCCCTGAACGAACACGCTGGCCCCGGCACCAAACTCTGTTTTTTTTCTCCCTTTTTCTCCGCACATCCGACCAGCCGCCCTTGCTTTTGCTCCACCCAGCCACCGCAGCGAGATTCATCGGCCTGGTCCGGCGGTTGCCGTTGAATCGCGGCTGCCAAGGAAAGGCCTGGTGAATCCTTTCGGGGTTGCAACGTGTAAGCAAGCCTTGTTGTCAGTACACTGCAATACAGAACCGTAACAATACAAGGCGAGATGTCAGAAACTGGCTTGAGACCGGGCTCACGCACAGTCTCGGAAAGTGTTCCGAAAGGAGCGCAGCCGTTGCGTTTGGACGGCAGCATCCGCAGCAGAAGCCAAACAACAATAGGGCAACATCTTGCCGGGCAGGCCACAGCTCCTATGGCCTAACTAGCCCTGTCGTCTCGCCCATGGAGAGACTCCCGAAGAGACGAGCTTCCCGTTTCTGACTCCATTTGCGAAACCAGTTTCCCAATCAGGCCATGGAAGGGGAAAACCTGTGTTCCTTCCCAATAGCCAGCCCGCTGGCCTGTGGCCCGTTTCCCCTGCTGCGCTGTGCTGCGCGTCTGTGGCGCTGGGATCATTCCGTGCAGACTTCGAAAAGTTCGAAATGCTCCGGTGCGGCGCCGCTCAGCACGCGTTCTCCGGGGGGTTTCCTTGCCCAATCGACTCCCGAAGCCTTTTGGACGTTCTCTCTGAACGCAGAGATGAGGCACAGCGGACTTCGCCGTCGTGGTCGCCGCCGCCACAACACGAGATGCATGACAACGCAGTACGACTCGACACCAGAGGACGATCCCGCAGCAACACAGACACAATTAACTCGCTCTCCCCATGGACGCCCCCCGAAACTTCGTTCAAACCCCCACCCGCCCCGTGAAATTCGGCAGTGACTTGCCTGATTAGGAAACCAGGGCGCGCGTCAATGTGGCAGACAACAGCATATTCGGAGGCTTGGAGTGCTCATCTCATGGACAGGTGAGACGCAGCGCGGAACTCGTCATGACTGATGTGCGACGGCGACGACGGCGACGACGGCGAGCAAGCAAAAGCTGTCTCAACAAGTCGTTCGGGCCGATGACGACAAGCTACTTCGTACGTCGGCGCAAGATGGACGAGCCAAGGACGTCCGCAATCCGAACGCAGCACGTGGGACACCGTCAGCCCGCGGAAGGGGGGCAAAGGACGCTGCGTCCTGCTGGCCCTTACACAGCTCCGCTGCCCCGACTCCCTCCCTGTCTCGAAGTGTAATAATGACTTCGTACGGACACCCACAAACCAACCAACTACCCTAACAACGGGATGTTATTTCCAGCAGCCCCCTGTTGCTTCCCCGTGTTGCGTGGTTTGTTGGAAGTGAGCTGAGTCTGTGACTGGCAGTGCAAGCTGAGCCGAGCCGTCTTGTCCATCTTGTCGTTCATTGGGTTTGAGGTCGTGTGGTGAGACATAGACAGTACTCTTTTCCTTTTTGCGTGGCCGACATCCATACCCCAAGCCTGAGCTTCTCTTTCTTCTTTGATATCTGAAGTTACTCCGGGCCGGCCCGCGGACTACGTTCGGCGCTTCCTCCTTTCTTTTCGATTTGTTGTTTCCCAGTCTCGGTTTAAATACCGCCTCTATGTCAAATACATTTACACTAAGAATGTGAGTGTCGGCCCGCCTGCTTCAGGAGATATTTCGGCAGGATCATCATATTGCATTTAACATCGCACCACATTGTCCCGTGGCCGCACAGCATGAAGATACTACAATACAAGGGAGAGCAGGAAGGGTGACTGGTGCGGCAAACACACCCGGATGTTTGTTTGTACGCGGTAAGTTTGTGTGCATGTATGTCTAAGACAAGCCGGCCGGTGACGACGTCTGGTGATGGCGGCTAAATCGCTAAATCCAGATAACGGGGAGGAAGTGGACGGAATGAGCCGTGGCGTGGCGGGTTGTGAGACATCATGTTGTTCCCGCGGCTATGGCCGTGTTACCGGGCTTGCTTCCTTTCCTCCCAACAACCCCCACGAGCAAAAAGCACGGGACTTATATCTGCACTTTACGCCATGATTGAGGTAATACCGTGTGCTCCGGGAAAACAAGGGTTTTAGCTTAGCTCAAGATATCCACAGACTTCCCCGTGGGGGCATACTATCATGGTACCCTGTTCTACATGTACTATACAGTGGCCGAAGTGTCGGGTGAAAGTGTGACGAGCTGAGACCTTCGACGGCTCGGCGTTTCCATTCTACTGTACCGCAGTGTAGTTCCCGAGTGGTACCGTCCACACGGTGACCCCCCCCCCCCTTCCTCTTGTATACACTACGCTTCCGTTCATTGGATTGGATAGCCCCCATTCGACTTCTTGCCGTCTCGTTGATCGTTCCACAATCCCCCGTATGTCTCTCTTATATGTGCCGCATTGTGTCTTGCATGGTCTTCCCCTTGTGTAGTGTATTGTAGTCTAAGTGTATGTCCCCGTTGCGTTTCCCATGGGGATATTGTCCGTGTGTTTGTTGTCTTACTTACTCGCACGCCTTGCCTTGCCTCATGGCTCTTGGGGAGTTATGTTGTGACTTGGGTGTGGTAACTTTGGTTAGGTCTATCCTATTCTGTGTGTTCTGTACTCTGTGATGGATTGTGATGTACCCATGCTGTGCGCTCGTCGCCGGTTATCGGCAGATTGGCCCGATGCTTGTTACGGTTTTGCTTGCTGGGGTGAGACATGATGGGTTGATGTTTCGGGTATCAGAAGGTGAGAAGTCATTTTATTAATTTCTAACGAGCTGAATTGCCTCGCTCGGCGAACATAATGGTTTTCACGTGCCTACCTGAGTGATATGAAGGAGTCATTTACGGAATAGTTGCTACCCGTTATGGTTCAGTGTTGTAATCATTGAGATCAGACGGACGAGGGCCGTGACGGGAACGGGGGAAGTGTGACTTTGATGGGGGAAAAGGGGGGTAAACGGTCAATATAAAACCGGTTTGTAGATGGTGTAGTTTTAAGCGTGTTGCTTGGGCTTGGTCTAACATCTCCTTTCACTCTCATTTACACGCTTGACGCCTAGTGTAACAGGACCTGACGAAAAGCAAAGGAATACCCTGTAAGAGACGAGTGAATAGGCATGGCAGAATGTCGTGCACCGTGCAGTCGTGCACTCGTTAAGACTGACCGGCTGTATCTTGCCGCACATAGTAGATGCGGTGAAGGCCCGCGCATGGGTTGGGTAGCGTAGGGCGGGATGGACCCTGAACGAGTGGGTTATCTTTAGGCTGTTTTGACAGACGTGGGAGTCCTTCGTGCGCCGGCTGTACTCGTCGGGATAGGGGAATGCTCAGTCTCTTGGATCTCGAAGGGGGGTTCAGAATTAGACAAGCAGGTTCTCTGAGGATTGTGGCCATAAGGGCCAAAAGCCTGGACTAAATCCTCGTTTATACTTATCATCCGCAGGTTAGGATTGCCTTACCTCGATAGAACTTAGACAGATATGTTGACGCTGACGTTGCCTGTTTGTAACCTTTCAACACCGGGCTACAAGATTGAAGGCACACAGCAGTTCCTAAGAGGAAAATTGCCCGAGACGAGCCGGTTCCGTTATTACTCCCGGGTGTATGTTGTAAACGATTATCTTGCACAGTAAACTTGCTAACGTACATACCCCTAGGCTATCCATGCTAGTTTCAGTGGCATTTCACGAGGAATCGATCCCCTTGAGTTAGATACGTCTACCCCCTACTCGAGATAAACGAACCGATCAAGCAGAACGCAGGGTCTCAATATCAAAAATCACGCCCTCAATAAACTATTCGCAGGGCTGCAGAACCGGGAGTTGGCTAGCAAGCTGTGCTCCTCAGACAACTTACTGAAGACTTTAGCCATCGTGTGCAGCTCAATGATGTTCAGTTCCCGAGACCACTTCCGCTAGCGTACTTTAATGATATCGAGAAGATATTGCCGAGGCCCGCGAGATTCTCGCGGCTTAACAGCATGGATGTCGGGGTATAGATTTATATGTCATCCACTTCCCGGCAGTGCTCCACTGCCATTGTGGATAGTGACCGACCGGAGATCGGTAGGTTCCGCAATGCCGACGGTAATCCCGCAGAAAGCCGGACGTAACATCGGATTGCTCAATCGAGCGTGAATCGGCGCCGGTTGATGCGGTGAGTGGCCCTTATTGTTGGCATCCCGGCAGTACCGAGGCGGCTCTGTTCCGGCGAGCAACCGATAGGAAAAGATGTTCGCTTTTCCCGAGCTGCATACACGATTAATGTCAATATCGGACATTTTTTGCCAACAGGGGGGATATGCGTGGATACAGAGTAGGGTGGTGGTCCGCAAGCGATCAACATGAGTTTTTTCCGACCGTGACATGGGTGCCATATTATAATTCAGCGGAGCGAGGTTGAAGAACGGCCAACACCATCGGCCGGCAACTACAAATGTGACCGAGGCGACCAAAACAGCCACCCAGTGACCTGGTAGAGATTAATGAACCGGTGGCCCGGCTGTTACCGCCCGTCCTTTTATCTACCATTAGGCATGTTGCATCTGCAGGACCCGGAAGCGGGATGATGATTGTTTTGCGGTTTGTTGACCAGCGCACATTTATTAATCCAACACATCCCATCTACCCATGCTCGCCATGTAACACGGCATGTAACTGCACGGGCTATAGGTGATGTCTCATATACCCCGTCTGAGAGCTGAAGGTTTATTGCCTCCAGTTCCACAACAAACTTCCCGAGCCGTGATAATTAGCTAGTGGTGCGGCGGACAGCATGGCACGGGCACAAGCACGGGAACAGGCACGGTACTTTGACTCCTGTTCGGAAATCTCTCCGGCGTCTGAGCGGCCACGATCGGGACCCTCAGCCGAGCCCGGGCTTGTCTCATCGGTGAGCGAGCCGTCTGGATGACCGGCTCGGCCGGATAGCGGTTGGTCGGTTCTCAGATCATCCCTCGGGTCTTTCGGAAAGGCACATGCTGCTGTGATGCAACGCCTTCTCACCTAGGCGCTAAAGTATTTGTAATTCTCTTTTCTTTTTCTTCTTGTGGTTTCTAGACCACATGTTTTACACGAGGAGAGCCAAAACAAAATAGGAGAAAAAAAAACAAACAAAGGATCCGAAACATGATCTTCCTCGTCTCACCGGCCAGACGGCCGTCGCAGCCTGTTTTGGCTCCTTGTCAACCCACGCGACCCGGACCGACCGGGGCCGTGTAAGTCAGCACATACCACCCAGCGTCTGCCGCGGAAGTGGGGGCTTCTTCGGTCTCCATTTCCGGCGCAGTTTAGGGTCGACCAGGTCGGACTAGGGGGCCGCCAACACCCACCAAACAGAAACACTCGGGAGATCTGCACTAACACAACTCCATCATCCGCGCGGTGGGTGCACGATAAGAGGGTACGGTACCTACCACCTGAGTCACCACTTTTTAAGACAACGAGACACGGTTAACCTTGGAAGCGGCGACCAACCGAACCAACCTCTCGGCCCCCCGCGGTTGGTTTCGGGATGACCATCGAAGGCATGGCATGATTTACCCCACCCCGCGGAAAGCAATGGAACGAGAAGAGGGCAAGAGCGAGGGAAAAAAAGCGGGAAAGGTTGGTCATGGCCCCTTTAGTTAACGTTACCTGACCGTTGGTCGAATGCGCGAAATAATTCTGAGCGCAAATGCGTCAATTTTATACAACTTCCCTCTGAAGAATCGAAGTGCGCAAGTTGATCGAATCGAATCCAATATAGCACATACACCGAACCCGCCGCAGCCACGCGGCACCAGCATTAACAAGCGCGCGTGCGACTGGCAATCGGCACTCCCGTCCTCCACTGGGGTAAAAGAGGGCAAAAAAGAAAAGCCATGCGATCCTACAACGCAACCTCGCCGGCGGATTGGTCCGCTGCAGGAGCCTGGCACACCGTGCCGTGGTCACCGGTGCACGGTCTCCACGGCGTCGCAGCGGGCGCTACAGGGCCTGGAGCGGGCAATTCTAGCGGTTCAACCGGGGATTCGAGGGATTCTACCGACATCTCTAGTGCTGCTTTCGGGGGGCACAGCCCTGCAGCTTCGACGACTCCAAGCCAAGACGGCCCGGGATCACGATCGGGCACGACGTCCGCCGCGCCGTCAACTCCGACCTCGCCGACGTCTCCCACCTCGTTCACATCCACGGCGCCGACGGCCACGACAGCCCCGGACCTAGGTCCCAGCCCGATCGGCTGGCTCAAATCCGGCATCCCGTACCTCCCGCCCACCGACGCCCTCCAGCTCCACACCCTCGACGTCTGGGTTCCCAATCACGATAACACCAACGTACCGCCAGACCCTCTGTCTCCGTCCTCGCCTTCCGAAGCAGGAGGCACATGGATCGTCTACATCCACGGCGGCGCCTGGCGCGATCCTTTCATCACCTCGGCCTCCTTCGCCCCGGCCGCGGGCTATCTCCTTCACCATGCTGCTGAGCACGCCGCCGGAAGCGGGGCGCCACCTCCCCTAGCCGGTCTCGTGTCCATCAACTACCGCCTTTCACCGCACCCCTCGCACCCAGCACCCAGAGACCCTTCACGACAGGCCCGACACCCGGACCATATCGCCGACGTGCTCGCGGCGTTGTCATTTTTAGGACGAGTGTGTATTATCAAGGGCGGCGCGGTTAGTAGCGCTAGCGACGGACGAGACGACAACCGTGCGATTGGAGAAAAACTAGCACCCAGCAGCGAACCGGCCCCAGAAACAAACTGGATCCTCGCCGGCCACTCCTGCGGTGCCACCCTTGCCTTCCAAGCCGTCATGCACCCAGCCCGCTGGAAGCTTTCTTCCTCGTCTTCTTCCCACGTTCTACCACCCCCACGCGCGCTGGTGGGCTTCAACGGCCTATACGACCTCGCAGGCTTTGTCGCGGCGCCCCCGCTCGCATACGCCCACCTGCGCGACGCCTACCGCGAGTTTACCACGGCCGCGTTCGGCGGCGACGAGGACGGCTGGCGGGCAGTGTGCCCTGCGAGTGCGGGGGGTCAGTGGGTGCAGGAATGGGTGAGGGGCGGCGGGAAGCAGCAGCAGCAGCAGCAGCAAGAAGGGAAGAAGGCTGCTAAGAATAAATGGAGTCTCAAGGTTGTGGTTGAGTACCTGGTTAAGATGATATTGGGCGGTACCGGCAGCCAGAGAGACGGTAAGAAAGCCGCTGACAAGGAAACGAAGAAGGCGTCGTCGGCGGCCGTGGCAGTTACGAAGCCGCCAACCAAGAAATCCGTCGTGCTGGTTCAGTCCCGCGAGGATAGTCTTGTTCCTTGGGACCAGATCGATGCGATGCACGCCCGGCTCGCTGATGAGGGGGGTGTTAATGTCACTGTGGTTGAGTCTGATGGCGACCATGACGATGCGTGGAAAAAGGGGGGGCGGATGGCGGATATTTTGTGGGGGGTTGTGAGTGAGAAGGTTTAGGGGCATGAGCATATTTAGTTTTTTTGGGGCTTCATTGGGATGGGTTCATTGGAATGGGAGGTATCAATCTCAGCGTTTTGTTCCGTTTAGCGTAGCTTATTTTCCTCCCTCTTTTTTCTCTTTTTTTCCTTCTATTTTATTTCTTTCTCTTCTTCCTTTCCGCATCCTCATCTTTCAGTCTTCATTTGGGGACCGGGTTAGCATCAAGCATTTTGGGGCATTTTGGGACGCCGCAGTCGGTTTACAGGGCCAGCCGGATACATCAGACAAGCAGACGAACAGACAGACAGGCAGAAGAGGGACGGGCATACAGACAGACGGAGGGGGCAAACATGAACAGCAAGACACTTGGGGGTGCATGTTGTGTCCGATTTAATCACTTTCATCACTAATACACGAAACGTTTTATCTTCCCCGTTCCCGTTCCCTTTCTAATTAATACCGAACGAAGACTAAGGCAAGACCACGGGCTTTCGCGGTATATGACTTCCCCAAACCTGTCACTAGTTACAAGCAATGGGCGGGAGGCCCCTTTTGCATCATCACATTAAAAGATGTACACTACGGCACGAGCTGTGAGCTTGGCGGCTAGGAGTATACCCCAAGTTCTGCTATGCAGATAGACAGGTAGGTGGCTGTGGATCTAAGAGCTAATTATTTCATTAACAACCGACACCTACCTCACACACCTAAGGTAAAAGCAACATGTGTATGACTGATATCTTCTTTCCGAATAAGTTATACTATTAAAACCTATCCAATCCGCTGGCTCGAAGGGACCTTTTGTCCGATCGGGCAACACTAATCCAGAGTCAACCCTGAAAGTACTATCCTAATCCCAGTCTATACATACCCGTATGCTACTAGCCTGATGATGTGATGCTACCCCTTTCCTTATTCAACAATGCCCCTCTCGAGTATCCCAAAATATTTACACCCCCATTCACTCATCATCCCTTAACCCCGTCAAACCCCCCGCAAGCCCATGCATCCGTCTCCCCAGCAAGTCATCGGTACTCGCTAGCTTTACCAGAGACGAAGTATTCCCGTCCACCTTCTTGCTACCATCACCCTTTTGCACATCATCCTTGTACCGCGCCCGCTTTCCTTTACCCCCTTTCTGCTTCTTGCTTCTACTTGTAGTGGAGGAACTGGGCCTGGGCTGTGGTGCTTCGTAGGGGGTGGCATCGCCGTTATCGCCATCAGCGTCGTTGTTGAGGTTCTTGGCGCTCTCAGATGGGCCGGTCCCTGATGCTGATGTGGGTATCGCACCACTGAAAGATGCTACCTCCTTTCCTTTCCCGCTGTCACTAGCGCCCTTGAGCTTGCTCATTCCCATCTCCAAAAACTGGCCTTCATCTCCACTTGACTCGTGCCGGAAATGATACCTGGCGGTGGCCCCCGTCAGGTTTTGCTCAACACCCTCATCATCCCCCCCACCATTCCCATTCACGCCACTACCCGGGATCAAATCGCTCAATCTCCCCATCTGCCGCCCCCGAGTCGCCCACACCCGGTCCGACTCTTTCCTCTCCGCGTCGTTAAACAAATCCACCGCCCACTCGGCAGACTGCTCGAACAGTTGCCACGCTGGTTTGTACACGGTTGGGAACTGCAAAAACCCATGACTAACTCCAGGTAACAGCACCACCTCGGCCACGGCTTTCATATCATACCCCTCCGTCATGGCATCGCTATCGCGGTACTCGAGGCGCTGCCCGCCGCTGGCCATCACCGCGGCCTTAACCCGCCGTAGACGACCGGCCAAAATAACGGTGTCGTCGACGAGGGGGTCACGCTCGCCAGTGAGGAAGTAGGTTTTTGGGAATTTCGACAGTAAAACGTCTGGCGCCAGGATGGGCGAGAGGAGGTAGTCCTGGGAAAAGTCGGGCTGGTTGTGCCGTCCGACGTAAAGGATGATCATGGCGCGCATCATCTCGGGGGTCAATACGCGGTCGTTGAAGTACGAGATCATGGAGGATATAGCGAGACGAGTGTGCATCGGCTCAGGGCGGTGCGAAGCCCCAGGTTGTAGTGGGAGGTTGGTGTCTGTCGTGGCTGCCGCCGCTGTGCCCGCCGGTGCAGTGCTGTTGGTGGGGGCTCTTGTAGCCAAGGGGGATGGGGGCGCCGGCTGGACTTGGCTCCAGGTGGTTGGTCCCAGGTTCGCATACTCGGGTGCCGGGCTATGGATGTGCTGGTGTGTCGGACTCAAAAGGGCGGCGTCCTGAAACTCCTGGCTCTTTCCGTCGGCGCTCTCTTTGCGTGGCTGACAGCGGGCTTTGGATGACGACGCGGCGCTGTCGTCCTCCCCATCAGCTTCATCGTCGGACCCATATGGTGTCCCGACGAGGTTATCGTATTGCGAACGCTTGCGACGGACAATACTCTTATTCGTCGCCCTCATGCTGCGGTCCTTGATCAAACTCATCTGCTCGTCAGACATCCAACTACCAATGTTCATGTCAAGCGCTGGGTAGAACAGGATCAAGCCGTCAGGGACTGGAAGCTCCGTCTGGCCCTGGAAACGGCGCACCGGCGACGAGCCGCTCTCGATGATCATCAGCGTCGTCGACGTGGCCAACGTCCCGCCTGCGCTGTCACCCGTAATGACAACCTTGGGGACCACTTCACCGGATAGGCCGATGCACCGACCACGCGTCTTAATGATGGTGGTGTACACATCGTAGCACTCGTTAAGCGCGTAAGGATACGGATACTCCGGCGCCTTCTTGTAGTCCAGGCTCAACACGGGTCGCTTGGTCCTGCCGGCCCAGGCCAGCAGCTTGTCGTCATTGCACCGCGGGTCCATGGCCACGAAGCCGCCTCCGGGGATATCAAGAATAATTTGTGTGTGGTCCTTAAGCTGCGAGAGCGGCCCGTCAAAGTACAACCACCCCATAACCGGCTCTCGGTAATCGCTCGCGGACGGGCGCGGAATACGGATCTGACGCGGAGGCCACTTCGTGTATTGACGGCGGAGCAAGCCCTGGAAAAACCGCAGATAGGGCGACTCGCTGCCCTTGTTCCAACTGACGCGCATGTGGTCGATGTTGATGTTGCTGCGCACCTTACGCACCTTCTCGTCGGCCTGCTCAGCGGCGATCATGTAGAAACAAGAAAACACCATGCTCGCCAGGTCTCGCAGCGGCTTGTTCCGGATCTTCATGGCCGTCCAGAAGCCCGCATCGAGTGCCGTGAGCATCCACGTGGCGCGGAAGTAGTCGGCCTCGTACATGTTACTGAGAGGATCGGGGCTCGCGAGGCCGACGAGGGTGCTGAAGTTACGCGCGGCGTAAAGGTAGATCATGGTGATAACGACGGCCTGCCATGCCGTGAGCCGCTTCGAGAGCGCCCGCGACAACACGCGGACTAGGGGTGGACCATGTTTATTCCCCCTATCCAGGTTAGCTAGGCATACTACGGAAAGATGGGGGGCATGGATTATTCCACGTACTTGAACACATAGGCCGTCCAGATCCCCAGGACCACGAGGACCTGCAATCTGCGCGACTTGACAGACGGTCGCCCCAGCACATGGTCAATCATCTTGCGTTCAGCTCCAACACCACGCCCCGGATGATAGAGATGTTATTCGATCGATCCCGAGCACCGTGTTGCTAACCATTGACTCAATGGGAAGAGAAGCCAAGGATGTGCAAAGGGTACAACGATCGATCCCAAGTGGGTGGTCTCGTGACACCCGGGTCAGACAATACTCGGACTCAAACGGGCTGCGCCCCGTGCCATTAAAGGAGTGGCTTCCTTGTCTAAGAGAACAGACGGTGTTTAGGAAAGAAGAGAATAAGAGGTAAAATAAACCATCGAAGATGATAGAGATACGTTATTGATGGAATTAACTGAGGAAGGAGACACCCAATCGTCGGGTGACCTGAAACGCCGCTGTTGGACGACAAAGAGAAGGAGAGACCAACCGCACTAGGGTCGATGAATCTTGGGAATCAACAAGACGGGAGACTATTTCGAATAGCAAGAAAATACACCCGGATCACACGGTAACAAACGTAGGTAACGTTAGCTTTTTCTTCCATGTCTGTGTGCCCCCATGCGCTCTAACTTGACACAAGGGCACGAATCATGGCGTCACGGGGGCGGCAACACTTGACATGTGAAGGTGGAAGCACCCGCTGTAGGGAATTGTCTAGAAACGGAATGCGGTGGGTTGCTGCTCCAGTGCCCGCCTTGCATTTGGCAATTGCGCCGGGAAGGAGCGTGGGGTGGTTGGTGGGGTGGTCCGCTGGGACTGCGGGGTGCTGCTGCTTGTTTTCAGAAGGCTGGCACTCTGAGCATGTGAAAGAAAGCGCAGGTCGAATCGAATCACGTCCAAATTGAACCACCCTCCATTGGCTGGCATTTGTTTGTCGGGGACTTTTTTTCGGTCCGTGGTCAGCAGACGCATCAAGCGGGTGAAACTGGGCTTTCTGTGAGACGTGAAGATGCGAGTAGTTGAACTTGGGGAAGAGTGTCCAATAGTATATTTCCCGCTTCAAGCGGAAGGACAGGTGTGGAGGAACCGTCATGTGTTCCGGCTGCGATGTGCGGCATTGACCTCACCAACGTGAAACGAAACGGTTGAACAAGTCCCTGACGGTCGCTCTATGCGGTCCAACCAAGATTCAGTCGTTGCAAGATTAAAGCTTCATTAAGGGACCGACTGCTCGACGCAACTACACGTAATTGGTTACATGTCAGGATAGCCTTTGTGCTATGATCTAAACCTCAATACAATCCCTTCTCCGTGGCTCGACAAACGCCGGGCACACAGCGAAAAGAGGTCCAGATTCTGGATTATGACAGCAAAAATTGCGACCGGAACGGCCCCGAAGGACAATTCATGACGGCTAGCACCACGATGTGCAATGCAGGCTCTCCGCCATACGGCGCGGTTTTCATGATCTCCGCGCAGTCAATCAAGGTAAGTATGAAGAAAAAAAAGGGAAAAGAAGAGAGCAAGAATTTGGGAGCGGGTGCAAAAATTTATAGGCGAGGGGAGTGGTCTGTGCGTGTGGGCTGATTTGGGCTGATTTGGGCTGTGGCCCGTGTGCCTCTCATTTCAGGGTTGGGGTTGTTGATTTTCGAATAAACAACCAATTTACCAAACGTTAACCTGCTCTCACTCCATCACGACCGCAACCTCCGAAGCGGGACCTGAAGATACTTCTCCAAAATACTCATCAAATAGCCGGTCTAAGTTTACTATGTACAACCCGACTGAATTGACCTCCCACCGCAACCCTCACATTCATCACCCCTCGTCCCTCGTCACTTGCCCCCTCACTCTTCACAATAATCCACTGTCGTCGTAACCGTCACCGTCGGCGCCGGAGCGGTCGTTACCGACCCCGTCAGCCCAAAGCACGAGCACGCCGAAATGTACTCAGCCGCATCCACACAATTCTCCGCATAATCCGGGATCGCGGTCGGCACGACAGTCACCTGCCTGTTCTCGAGGAGATTACGCTTGGGGTGGGCGTGGGTTGGAGTCGGTGGGGGGTTCTCGACTGTTACTGTGACGGTTCTGGGGAGGGGTGAGATGGTGTCATGATGATTATGGTTGTGTTGAAGCATTGGGGCATGAAAGAGAAGTAGGTGGGAGGACTCACGATGCTGCGGGTGTGACGGTGATCAGCAAGAAGCTGGCGCAGTGCGAGGAGCGCTCGGTCAGCGGGAGCAGGCCCGGCCGAGTGCCGGTGACCGCGCGGTTGCAGTTGTTGCCGGCGCAGTGGCGGGGCTCGACAACGGCTGCGGCTGCGAGGCCGGCGAGGAAGGGGAGGACGGTGATGAACTTCATGGTTGTGGGTGAGTGGGTGAGTAGGTACGACGTTCACGGGAGGCAGAAGGTAGCTCAGAAGTTCAGATGAGAGGTAAGCTGGTTCTTGGTCCGTCTTATATCTCTCTCGTTCGGTCCACCTCTCCGCATTCTGGGCACGATAACCCGCCAGTTCGCATGATCGTAGCGCCACAGGCCCGCCTAACAAGCAGTGAAGCGGCGCTGGCGCTGTTCTTTCTCGTCCGCTTCCGGCTATCGGCGCTGACGCAGCGGGCGCCTCCGAGCTAGAACAACCACATCCTGAGCGCAAGCCAAGACTCAGGAACCAAGTGCCAGGAACCAGGAACCGGGTCCACGCGAGAGTAGCGGCCTTTGCGGTTGGACGTTCTACTTCGAGGCTTCGAGCTAGAAGCCTCGGCCGACGCAGTGTTACGCTGAGGCTGGCCTGGGCAAGGCCCTGAGCTAAACCTAATTGCTCTCCCGGAAGAGCCCGCATCGAGATGGTTCGTGGTTCCGGGCTTGGTGTGAGGTTTGGTTGTGGGCCAAGGGCTTTTGTGAGTGGATGTTTGCCTACGGGCTTTGCCGTGTGCTTGAGCCTCCGACCATGATCTGTTCTCTTCGGTGTTTGTTGTGTTTGCTCTCTCCCTGCTGTTTGTGGCAGCGCAGATATGTAGACCGTCAAGCAAACTACCGTAGATTCGAACTACTTAGTGTAGTACAGTTCTGTAAAAGTGCTACACTAAAAAAAGACCCTGGCGATCAATCCGCCCTGTGCCTGTCGATCACTTGCAAAAGTTACTGCAACCCATCTTCACCAACCTCTTCTCTCATCCTCAGCCGCATTCTTCCGCTTGGTTGACCACGCCGCGCTCCGTTGCGGGGTAAACTCACGCTAGTACCTGCGGACATACAATCGATTGGTTTGATCCGCTAGCCCAAGACGAAAAGAGAAACCCTTTGTCGTCCTCTCGGTGTGCAGGGCCCGTTCCTCCGTCTTTCGAGAAGGTCGAAAGACAAAAGCGACTGCACCTCGGAGGAATGAGCCTACAGCTTCCTGTTGTGTTCTGGAACTCAAAATCCGGGGTGAAGCGCACGAGAGGGGACAGCCACCCAAGATCGTTGATCCTTCGGTACCGATTCCTATGGGCGGTCTAGAATCTGACCCTGCCCGGGTGACGCGGACCGACGGGCTGAGCTACGCATCCTCGGACTGTGTCTAAGCTCTCAAGAGCATTTTCGTTGATTTTCGTATTGTATCCGTACAGTACACGATATTCCGAAGCCCTAATTAGCCTCAACGATTCACTCAACCCTAAATAATATAAAAAATATCCCAACCTCCTCAAGAAAAAGAGCCAAAACACCAAACTTTAGCAAGCGGCCCAAATCCAAAATTCTTCACCGACCCCATCAGCCGGAGCCATTCCCCGGGTTCCCTCCCTCTCCAACCTCACTTCTCCCAATCGGGAACCGACTCCGTTAACCCCTCAGGTCAATTATCCGCAGCCAAGACACGGGAAGAAGCGGCTGGTGAAAGTTGCTCTTTACTGTGTACACCACAGTTGCGCTCTCTTCTCCGCCCCCAACCGTACTGTCACTCAGTAACTGCTCAAAATAGAAGCACCTGGCAAAACATTCCAAATCTCCATGGACACTAACAATTTCATGGTATCGTAACCGTAACCACCGCGTTCTGGGTGACATCAACAGCGACGCTAAGCATAACGACAGAAACACTAAAAGTATACAAAAATACACAAGTAAACACAGTCGATCAACTAATTCGTGTTCTGTACCTATCCCACAACCTATCAGCGTGCGAGCAAAGCAGGGTATCCGAAGCCGTTTGACACACTCATAAAGCCAAAAAAGAGAGAAGAAAAAATAGAAGGTAGAAGAAACAAACCGAAAATATCAAACAGAAACAAGGGAGAAAATAAACCGAGAAATAAATAAATAAGATGAAAACATGGGTACGAAAGCCTTGAAGCTAAAGACCAGATATCCCCTTCCCCATAACTTGTATACAACTAGCTCATATCGGCGGCCCATAATGCCCATGCATATGCCCAGGCATCTCAACCGTCTCGTCAAGCGATGCCAACGGCTGCCCCCCTCCCACTCCCGTCCCCTGATTTACTCCCAACCCCGTACCACTAGCCGCACTATCCGATCTACTCCTCCCTCCCCCTTCTACACCCCCAGCACCAGACAACTCCACAATCCCGCCCGACCCCGCCAACTCAGGTATCAACTGCCCTTGCCTCGCGCCCCCGTCCGCTGCTGCCCCAGGCGTCCTTACAGGCGTTGTCCCGCCCACAACCCCCCGCCCACCAGCAACAACAATACTCCCTCCCCTTCCAATCTGGCCCATAACAGGCGACTCGACAATCCCGCTTCCTATTAGCGGACTGCTTACCCCAGCCGCTCCACTACCTCCACCTCCAGCTCCTCCTTCACTCCCATCGGCGGATAGCTCACTCGTGTTACTCATCGATCGCCAGTGGGTATACGAGTAGCCCCTACGGCCGGTATTTCCGCCTCCGGCCCCCCCTCCCCCGACTGACGAGGCCGAGACCTCGCTGTTGCCGCGCATACGTGCCGGTTGCATCGCGCCGGGGAGGTTGTTGCTGTGGGTGTTGCGCGAAGAAGGGGGGATGTCAAAGTACCCGGCGGCCCCGCCATGTCCACCTACTGGTGGTGAATGGTATGGGTCCGGGCTGGCGTGGCGAGAGCGGGAGTGATGGCTGTCTGAGTTAGCACTTGCGGCCGCGGTTGCCGCTGCCGCGGCTGAGGGGGTTTCGGCGTCGGCTTCGGCGGGGCTGTAGAGGTTCGGGGAGGGTGTGTAGCCGAGGGAGCCGCCGCGGCCGCGGGCGGTGGAGTCGTAGCCGTGGCTGTGGTTGCGGCCGTGGCCGTGGCTGCGTTGGGAGGTGGCTTCGGTGCTGGTGACGCTGGGTTGGACCATGAGGGGGTCGACGCTCATGTCGTCCATGTCGGAGTGCAAGTGGCGGCCGTAGTGTTCCATTTGGGCTTGGTTTTGGGATCGGGTCTTCTTGCCGCTGGAGGAGCCGCGCTTGGAGTTTTCGACGATGGTCTCGACCTGCTTGAGACGGCGGATGATGAGAAAAGCGGCGACGACGACGACGATTAGGAGCACCACGACACCCCCGATGATGCCGCCAATGGCTCCACCGCTGAGCCCGCTGCTCGGCTCGCTGGAGCTGGAAGGGGTCGCTGCGGGCTCCTTGGGCACGCTTGTCAGGATGAACATAGCAGCGGCACCGGTTTCGCGATAGTCGGTGGGAATCGTTGGTGTGCTGACGGTGACGGTGGTCCGCGTCGTTGTCACGGTTTCTTTGCCCGACGTTGTTGTGATTGTCTGTACGATCGTCGAGGTCACCGGGTCTGTTGAGTAACAGGAGGCACCCGGACCGCAGGCTAGCCCGTTCCTGCAGCACCCATCCCCGGCCTCGCAGGTAAAGTAGTTGGTCGGGCAGTGTAGGTCCACGGGGGTCGCGCCGACAGCCGCGAGACAGCCTTGAGGGCCGTCACAGATGTAGTTGAGCGGGCAGCAGCCGGCTACACGCCACAGTTAGTCCATGTGTCACAATCACAATCAAATACTCGAAGTAGCGGGGTCACCCACGTTTTCCATTTACCGGTGCGCAGGCGTACCAATTTGCCCTTGTGCAGGCCGTCGTGATCCCGGCCGTCGTCGCATAGCATGAGTCGACCGCACAAGCATATTTCGACGGGCAACAACCGCCACTCAAAGAGGCGGGGCACTCGGTGTACTCAGTCGAACAAACATTCTCAGTGACTTGGCCCCCGCCATCCCGACCGAGGACCGCGCGCGCTGTCACGAGCGCCTTGGGAATCCGATGCACATGGTTCCATTCCCTCCCCACGTGCGTTGCCGATACATCCCTCGCTAGGAACGCTGAGAGGAGAAAAACGGCGCACGACGAACAGGACCAAATACTGTTGCGCATGGCGACGATGTCGCGAATCCTCGCGCGGGCTGGCGCCTCGTTCGCTGGTACGCGCTTCAAGATCAGATGCGCTGTCGTCAGCTTGTTGAGAGTACCGTACCGCTCGGCCGGGCAGGTTCAGCGCAATTGGATGAGCAGGGTTTGGGCGGGACGAGATGTGCAGGGGAATGCGCGGGGATCCGGCGGCGCGGGGCGGGAAGTCGTTTGTATAACGTGAACGTTCTTCGGGATGCCGGCGCAAACCCGTTTTCAAGTCTGGCGGTCCGAACTTGTCCTGTCGTCGAGTCGGTGAGGTCGTCCTTTGGGAGGGTGGATGGCGCTATCTCAGACACGACTAACTTGAGCTGGAATCGAGCAGGCGACAACCTTTTTGTTTGACGGGGCGGGGGCTGGGCTTGAGCTTGCAGGGCGCCACTCCCCTTCCGAGCGAAGACACGGCTTGTGAGAGGGGGGGTTGCAAGACGGAGTGATCGTAAGCTTCGCCAGGGTCTTACACACCGATACCACGCATACAGCCACCGGGCCCCACGACTCACTCCTACGGATACGGCTGATAAGTTAGACTTTGGTTTCGTCCGAACTGAGGACCCTGTGGCGCAAAGTCAAGCTCTTGTTTCCTTTCTGGAATGCGAGAGATTGGCCGTGATCTGACGAGGTGAACAAACAGAGACAAAGCCAGACAATCCCAGGCCAAGGATTCTTGAGACTCAATGGGGCAGGAGAGCGGGGTCTTCGCGCGAACTTCGGTCGTACAAAAGCTGACAGGGCCGGCTTCCTTCCCTTTTGAGCCTCCTCCACGACGACGAAAAGTTCGAAGGCAACGAAGTTCGCCGCCGTCCAAGCACTTTGAGCTATCCGGCCGACGAGCCTTGACAGAAACTGTTGGCACTATCGGGCTGGGTCAGCAACGCCGTGATTGGCCTATTTTCCGGGATCGCCATCGCTGGATGCGCCGAATGGCCGTCTCCCGTGAGGCTTCTGGGCATCCAGCACGAGCTGAGGGGTGGCTCAGCGTCGTGGCCCGTCCCCGTATTTTTTCCCTCGCTGCTCTCCTGCTGTGTCCTTTTGCTCGGGGCGGCGGAACCCTTGGACGGCCAGAGCAAGTCAGGTCGCCAATGGGAGGTGACATCGTGCTGTGGGCAAACAACCAACTGCAGCGGGAGGATGCCGGAGCGGGATCTTCGGCGGGGGCCAGCGCCCGTTGGGTATCATTTTTGGGTGATTCCTCCGGAAGAGACAGTCCCCGATCGGCACGGCATTGACTCCCGTCCGAAGCACGCCGGGCGCTCGAGAAGTGAGACCTCAAGACTCGCTCGGCGGACACGACACATGACCGTCTATCTTTTCGTTAGGTCTTTATGTCTTTACAGAATAAAATGGGGACGCCGTTGAATCTTCGAATGCATTGATGGACCCGGTCCCGACGTGGTCTCGTTTGCTGCGGCCGCTTGTCTTGTTTGCTTCCTCCGCGTGGAAGCTAGGATGCTTGAGGGGGGTGCTAATGCAAGGAGTGCGATGGTGCATGAGTTTGTCGAGATCTCATCGGTCCGATAAATACATACTGTGCGCAAGCAACAAATACTCAGCGCGTTTCATGTTTTGTTTTACGCTTCTGCGTTGAGGTTGGGCTGATGAGTGCGGCATGGGAGCTGCAAAACATCAAACACAGGGTGTTCAGCTCTTCCAGCCGTGCAGATGAAAAGCTGGGGAAGTTGCCGGTTTACCCGGAAACCGTGCGCCAGCCGGCTGCAGGTGACACCCGCAGCCGGCAGCCTGCGATCGACAGCAGCGGCTAGAAGGATGACTAAGTTTACTACTTTAACCCCAGCCCCAACCCCAACTCCCGCCAAGTACCATCATGGATCAAAAAAAGGGGTATCCAGTTCTATTGAGGAGTGCAGAGAGGATCGAAAGTCTTAAAGACAAGGGAAAAAGGAATGGAGACGACAAGATTACGCCTTCTTCTTCCCGATAGGACTCAGCTTCACCAGCTTCTCCATCTGCTCTGTCCACCGCCGCGCAAACTCCTCTTCCGTAAACCGCTTAGCCGACTGTCTTGCTCGCTGGCGGACAGCATATGGGTTGGGCAAGCTGAAAGCCTTCTCAAAGCCTTCCGCAAATTCGGCCGCTGTCGTTGCGTGGAAACCTGTGGGGGTATTGTCAGTACAGTATCGAAGAAACGGTGAGAAGTATAAAGCGCAAGTATGGAGCGGAATAAGCAGAAAGAACTCACCCGTCGGCTCCCCGTCCACGTCCACCACGATATCCAACTTCGGTCCACCGCTATCATGCACAACCGCCACCAGCCCAGCCGCTTGGTACTCAACCACCCCAATCCCAAAGTGCTCATTCCACATGCCATTTACGCCCACCGACGCCCGACGCAGCCACTCCAAAATCTCAGGCCACGACGCATCCAGGTGAAACTCAACGCGGTCGCGAATATGCAGTTCGTTGACCATCAACCGCAACTGGTAAACACGCTTCGAATCCTGGTCGTCGCGCACGCTGCCGACAAGCACGAGACGGGTGTTGTCGGTGACTGAAGGCGGGCGGGACTTGAGGAATTGGGCGAAGGATTCCAGGATGAGCTGGTGGTTCTTTTCCGGGCGGAACTGCGCAATGTACAGCACCACTTTTTCGCGGCGGGCTTCGCTGGCGGGGGACACTTCAACTTCGTGCTCCAGCTCACGGACAGCCACGGGCGGGTAGACAACGGCGATCGGGTGGGCGCCGTCAGAGGCTTTTGTCTTGCCTCCCTTGCGGAAGGGGGCCCAGAGACGTTGGATATGGCCCTGTGTCCAAGACGAGTTGGTCATGACCACATCTGCCGCGGCGCCTACACGAGAGTAGACCGCAGCAAAGGCACGCCAGTAAGTACGCTTTGCGGTCCCGCGGAGACCTGCGCCCTGGCCGGCGTTGAGACCGTTGCCAATGCTTTTGTTTGGGATCGGAGCCCCGATGTCGGCCGTGTCGAGGGAGTCTAGCATATCGGTAGAGATGGTCGGGTAGTGGACGTATGCGCCGGTGGGCACGGCGCGGCCAAAGAGGAAGCGTGCGAGGCCGAGTGCAAAGGCGTAGCCCATGGTGTCGATGAACATGTCTGGCACCAGTAGGGAGAAGGCGTCCCAGGCAAGCACAAGCGAGCCGAAGGACTGGCCGGCGAGGGTGAAGCGAGGCCATGTGGAGGCGAGCACCCAGTGGCGAGTGGAGAGGTAGAGGAAGTTGATGGTGGGTGGGTGCAAGTGGATGTTGAATCGGTTCTGGAACGGAGGGTAGAGTTAGCACATGTGGTCGGCAAAGAGGATTGGGCTAGTCCCAAAACCTGCCTTAACTCGGGATAGGATGGCGTCTTTTGTTACGCCGTGGTCCCCCGTGTAGACTACACACTTAGCCTTGGGCCAACGCTGCTGTGTTGCGCGGATCGCCGCCCAGAGAACGCGTTCTCCTCCGCCGCCGGCATTACTATTCCTTATGTCAGAACCTCGTCCAATGTCCGGTATGTAGGTACAACCACCAGCAAGACTCACCAGAACGGGTGAAAGAATCCGACAATTCCATCCCAATCACTATCCGCCGCCGTCTCCCCACCCTCCGCTACACCGTTCGTCTGCGTATCAAGCTTCTCCCACCCGCCATCCTCCCTGCTACCCCCCTCGCCACCGCTACTTGTACTTGTCCGCCTGCTTTCTGCGTACTTCTTCTCGTCGCTTTGTACCAGGTCGATGATATGGCTGCGGCGCCCGTCGGTCTTCTTGCGAAGGTACCAGCCGAGAACAGGCCCAGCAATGTGCCAGAGTATTGGTACCAGTAGAAGTGTGGCGAGCGGTGCGAGGCAGAGGATTGGGATGAGGACGTGCGAGACGAATTTCTCGGATGTGAACGGAAAGGTGTTGTTCTGGGGCATGGCACAGAGAGTGGCGCCGTCACCGGCGCCGCAGGTGTCGGCCATGGACCGGGAGGTTCCTGAGTCTGAGTCGGAAAGAGGGATAGTTTAGGCTGTCGTGGACGAGGTTCAAGTTCGGGGGATGTTCGATTGAGAGAGGAGAGGACGGTGAGTGGAGGTGCGAACACGGCTATTCTCAGGCGCAATCATAGGAACGAGGTGAGGAGAAAAAGGAGGGTTGGGTATTGGATCAACCTACTCAGTTGAACAAAAGATATACGACAATATACGACAAAAGGAACCTACCAGTAGGCACCGAGAAGCTCTCGACCAGAAAGCTGTCGGCGAGTTGCGGAGAGCTCAGGGCGCGAGCTTGGCGGACGTGGACAGCTGGTCAGAAGCACGGGACGCCCCACGTCATTTTGATTTGCAGGCCGCAGCGCATTGCCTCAGCGGCCCACTCCCACGTGGGCCACCATCCGTCAAGGATCTAGGCCTGGCAGAGCTGAAGTTGCCTGTTTCAATATCGACGCCCTGAACTCTTTTATGGCGTTTCCTACGGTTTCACTTCGTTCTTTTTATGTTTAATGCTGGCGAATTCCGCCATACTGCCAAATTCTCTCGAGCCACCGGCTTAGTCTTCTGATTAACCCATGTGAGCCCCGTTCCGCAAGACAACCTTAATCTTCCATCACTCTACAGCTACCAAAGTAGGTTCACAGTAATCCTACATAATTGTCCAACACAAAATCGCCCTCGCCTCGACCCGGATGAGTCACCTGCCGGTCCATCTCCGCAGTCTGGCCGTCGCCGTCCCATGAATGCAATCGGCAGCAAGCTCGGATGAGGTCAACAATGCGTACTCCATAGATTCAGGCCCTAACAAGCTGAGAGCCGGAGAGGATGCCCGGGATCAAACTCGGGTCGATTTCCCCTTTACTGTTCGACATTACCTCGGCTTGATTCATAGGGATAGGTTTGGTACCAGATAATGTTGAGTAGTGAAGAAAGCTTATTACAGTCCCGTTTCATTTTTATTCCCTTTGTTTACCTGCGAAACCCAGGCCCGTCACAGGGCGATTTCTAACATACCGCCCCAAGAGTTGGGGAAGGGCGTAGCATCCGCAACTTTGGCCACAGGTAGCTCTCAGTAGCTATTTCTTGAAGTAAGGAACATAGTCCTTAATCTAGCCGCTCGTGTGAAAAGGCCCTTTGTTTAACAATACTTTGTCCGGTACCCTACCTCGCTATGGCCAAAAAAAGCGGCAGACCAAGTCCCTAGATAACTTTGCTACAAAAGTGAAAAAAGACAAAAAGAAGACACCAAAAAAGAGTGAAAGAAGACAAAAAAGAATAAATCTAGAGAGTGACAAAAGACAGAAAAGAGTGAATCAATCAAAATTTACCAAGATTTGATTGAATGTTAATGGATTGGACTTGAGCTATCTGTTTGAGTGTGCCGCTTTTTTTGGCCACAGCGAGTGCCCCAAGAGTAGAATGGGCTGGGGAAGGGCCTAGCATTCGCAACGTTGGTTAGAGGTTGCTCTCAATAGTTGTTCCTCGTAGCAAGACAAGCAGGACTTAATCTAGCTCGTCGTCACAAAATGCCCTTTTGTTCAACAGTACTTGACCTGTAGCTTACACACTCAAAGGACTTGACATTTCGTACTGGTGGGGTGAGGTCGCTGGAAGAGATTAGATAAGCACCAACTGCAGCCGGCTTGCATTCACACATTCTCCACAGAACTCCAGTTATGCTGTTGAATTAGAAGCTCCCACTCACACAACAACACCAAGGGGCCAACACATACTCAATCGGCCCCGAAAATGGCCACACCCGCCATACGGTCACTCACCCGACTTCGGGCCAGCCACACTCGGCCCTCGCTCCTCTCACGAACGGCTCAAACCCCCTCCCGCCGAGTCACTCTCACCCTAACCCTCGCTCTTACCCGCAATTACCACCAAACACCAACCCGACCAACAACAACAACCCCCTTCAGAACCCTCCCCCTTCCCAACCCCAACCACCACGGCCACCAGCAAATCCGCCCCTTCTCCCTCTACCCCCTCATCGAAACAACCCTCTCCCTCTCCCACACAGCCCTCACCACCCTGCACACAGCAACCGGCACCCCCTGGTTCCTCACCATCCCCTTATTCTCCCTCGCCGTGTCCCTCTTCACTCGTCTACCAGCCATCATCTACTCCCGCCACACCCACCAACGTCTCCAGCGCATTCAGCCGCTCGCTAATGCCTGGCGGGCGCGTGTCACGCATGATTTACAGGGGGAGTTACGGCGGCAGCCGGATAAACCAACTGCTGCTACGACTATTACTACCGCGGGTAGTGGGGGACGGGGAAGGGGGCAGCAGTTGACGCCGAAGAGTTTTTACAACCATGCGCGAGCGGCCCAGTCGAAGCTGTACCGGCGGTGGGGGGTGCATACGTGGAGGGAGACTGGGATGAGGGTTGCGGCGGTGCCGTTTTGGTTGGTGGGGATTGAGTCGATTAGACGGATTTGTGGTGGGCCGAGGGGAGTGGTGGGGACGTTTCTTTTTGGGAGGGGAGAGGGGGTTGAGACGGTGGTTACGGAGGCTTTTACGGGGGGCGCCGGGACTGGGAGCGGGAGTGGGAGTGGGACGACTGGCACGGGGACGGGGACGGGAGAGATGATGTTGTCTGGGACGGGACCGGCGGGGGGAAGTGAGGTGATGACGACAACGGCCGGGGGCTGGGTAGATGGCTCGGTAACGGCCGCGAGTACATCAGCAGCCGACATCCAGCAAGCTGTAGTGGCGGCCTCATCGTCGTCATCGTCAGGCTACGCGGCAGACCCGACGCTAATGACGGGCGGGTGTCTCTGGTTCCCCGACCTGACGGCCGCCGACCCGCTACACATCCTCCCTCTGGCGCTCTCCGTCGTCTTCGTCCTCAACATCATGCCCAACACCATGAGCGGGATCCGACTCCTGTTTGGCGCGCGAGACCCCCAGAACCCGGGAACCTCGGACGCGGCCGTGCTTGACCCGGCAATGAAGTGGCGGCTGCGGTTGCAGAGGAGTTTGCTGATGGTGGGTATCGCCGTTGGCCCGCTCACGATGGATCTGCCGTGTGCGCTGCATTTGTATTGGATTACCTCGTCCTTGTCTGGTAACTTGCAGGCGCAGGTCATCTCCAAGCTGATGCCGTTGCCTAAGACGGTTCCGCCGGCGAAGATGCAGGAGCCGATATTTATTTCACCGACGAGGGAGAGTGTGGCGTTTGAGGAGGAGCGGGCAAGGCAGTGGGCGCAGGAAAAGCGGAATCGTCAATAGACGGGCTGGGTCGGTCAGGGTAACACAAGAGATGAATAAGAGCGATAAACGGTAGCATGCCTTGGACGGCTTAAGAGGCTCTAGGCCCAACTCCAAAACGCCTCCTCCGTTGTACAATAAAAGAAACAAAATGATACCATTATACCACCCGCCCGAACCACAGCACGCTCTCAAAAAAGCGACATCATCCCTGGATATATGAGAAACACGAACCGCAAACAAAAGAGACACACCAGCTAAGCCCCAACCCTTCTATTCCTCCCGCAAACCGATTAGCGTCCTCCTCCTCTACCCCAAAAACACCGCCAATAGAATAATCGTCAAGATCACCACCAAGATCACCAACAAACAGCAAGCTTTGCTCCGCGCATTCTTCTGGTACCGCGCGGCGCTCCGCAACTCACGATCAGCGCCCTGCGTATCATCACGCACCACCTCAACATTCCGCTCAATCGTGTCCAGCACCTCGCCCTGCTCCGTCACAATCTGCGCAACCTGCTGGAACAGCACGTTGAGGTCGCCCACACCCTGCTCAATGTTGCGGATCTCTTCCTCGCGCTCGATGATGAGCGCTTCTTGGAAGTCGACTTCGTCTTGCGGGGCGAGGCGGGTGAGTTCTTGTTGTTGGAGTTGCTGTGGTTGTCCGTGTTGGAGTTGCTGCTGCTGTTGGTACTGGGAGCCGCTGTCGAGGCCGGCACCGGCGGAATCGTCGTCTACGGCGGCGCGGGCGGCGGAGATGGAGGCTTTTTGTTTTTCGAGTGCTTGTCGCTGGAGGGACTGGAATTCGGAGAGCGAGGCTTGGAAGTCACGGGAGAGTTTTTGCTGGTTGTATTTTTGTTGGGGCTGTACCGTGCGTTAGTAACAATCCGCCTGAATCGTTCAGGGGGAAAACCCACCGTAGCATCCTCCCACGCCTGAATCTTCTTGACCCCCTCGCCAACATCCTTAAATGTGTTGCGCGACTCCTCAATCAGCTCGTGCACCCGCTCCCGCACCCGCGGCGTGTCCCGCCGTGTGCCCAAGTGGCCGACCTCTCCGCTTAGTCGCTGGTTGTTCCCGTTGAGCTTGAACAGCTTGTTGCTCAGCTCCTGGAATAGCCGCTGGAACTCGGGGTCGTCGCTGTAGCCTCCTGCCCCGGGACCGCCGGGCCCCCCGGGAGCTCCTCCTCGGCGACGCCCCGCTTCGAGGGACGAGAGTTGATCGAATGACATGGTTGGTCGTTTGGGTTGTGTGTTGGGTTCTTTTTTGCGAGCTAATGTACCTCAGCAAGACGACACTGGAATTTCAATGCTGTAGCGAGCGATGCGACAGGTGCGCGGGCCGTAGTCGTGGTTTTGACTGGAATCGGATTGACGATGGTTCGTTCGGTTGAGTTCAAGGTTTGGTGGAAGGCAACGAGGTTGGCGGATCCTGGGGCGTTCCTGTGACAGGTCCCAGCCGCAGCAGCCCCACAACGACGTAATGGGCCTCTCCACCAATCAGGGAGCTCTGCCCTGCGCACAAAAGCGGAACCCTTCCCCTTCGCGTCTCCCCTGGTCCCTTGCGTGGTTGCTCTGTGGATTTGTTGCATTGCTGGTGGGCTCCTCTCCCAACGACAGCTTTTTTATTTACAAACTGAACGAGGCGGGACAGCTCCAGGCTGCGAACATCCACCACCACCATCACCGAACGATTGACCGACCGGGGGATGTGCAGCAGAAATGGCGGCGGCTACAGTTAGGAGATCTCCGTATAAGGATTTCTTGCAACCCGCGTTGCAGCGGCGCTTTGCCACGGCGAGTTTGGGCGTGCTGGCCGTTACATACATTCAAGCGCTATTCTTGGCGAATTGGAGCTCTCGTACGATGCCGCCGAACAGCATTTTCCCGTCGTATTTGTGTTGGGATGAGCTGCTAACGTTATCTATTCGACTCTAGTATTTTGGTCCTGGTTCCCCCTCAGCGCAACCGGTTTCCGCGCGATCGCCCTGTTCTTCTGCGGCATCCTCATCATCATCCTTCGCATCTCACAGTACCACCCCGGGCTACGGACCTCCGACTCGGGCATTTCCACCTTCTTCCGCTATGCCCCGCGGCTCGAGACCGCCGAGACGATTGTCACATACACGCTGTCGGCCGTCATCTTCAGCTTCATCTACATTTGGTCGCTCTCGGAGGACTCCGGACTAGAGTTCATCACCTATTTCACGGCCGACCGGGCGCGGCTCAACGAGAAGCCGCTGTTTTTGATCTCGCACTTGGTGCTGCTGGGACTTTATCAAGGTTTCCTGCACCTCTTCTGCGATGTCGACCGGCTGTCGCTCGGTGTGGCTAAGCCGCAGAACGGAGAGAAGAAGGCTGAGGAAGGGGACGCGGCGATCCAGATGCGCCGGTTGAAGGAACAGCTGCCGGCAATCCTGGTGCGCACCGTCAACATCTCGTTGATTGGCCTGATTCTGAGCACCATTATCTACCCGCTCACGGTCCGCAGCGCGGTCTGGAAGACGAGCTTGGTGTTCTTGCGGCCGATCTACAACCTCCCGCGGAGCAATATGCTGCCGCCTACAGCACCTTTTGCTTTCTGGTTTTTGGTCCGCACCTTCTTGGTTAGCTTGCTGCTGACGTTTTCGTGGGCTGCCGCCAACACGGCATTTTCTCTGTTCCTGGTCAAGCACCCGCTCAAGAACGGGAAGCCCCTGACATCGGACTCCAAGGACCCGAACGGTAGTCTGTTGAACGGGTTGAAGAATAAGAAGCTCTCTATCAAGGTATGGACCGCGCTCCACTGGGAGACACCTCCGTTGGCTAACCTTGTCTAGTGTTTCGCGATGTGGGAGCTGGCGTTCATTGCCCGCGACTTTGCCGATCGCCGCAAGGCCATCTACGAAGACATCGACCGCAAAGACGGGCCGATGTGGTCTCAAGTCTACCAAATCTGCCTCGACACATTGAAGACCTTGGAAACCAGCATCGATGCCTACACTGCACCACCCCCACCACCTCCCACAGCAGCCGACGTAAAGGCCGAGCAACAAAAAGTCCGCACTACCGAGCCCCCACGTAACGAGGAGATTTTCCAACCCATCCCGCAACACAAGGGCCTGCGCAACCAAGTCGAGAAGGCCGTCCACCAAGTGGCCCTTGCCCCGGGCCAGACCTCGCAGTTGTCCCCAGCCGCGAAGAAAGCCGTCGAGTCGGCTAAGCACCAACTGCTTAAGATCCAAAAGGAGGCCACCGGCTCCGACGACCCGCAGGGCCTCTTCCAGGACTTCGCCCTCCGAGCCCTCCACTCCCCATTTGGCTGGCCCTTCCGACACCAATACCGCCGTCGCCTGGCCCACGCCGTCTTGGGAAGCCCCTACGGCGAACCCAGCCTGTATGTCAACGCGGCGTGTGCGCTGGCCGGGCTGACGGTCCATTCGCTGCGCGAGGACCGCTACGGGAACGTGCAGCGGGACGTAGCGACGCTGATTCGGGCGCTGACGGGGGTGACGAAGAAGCTGGAGGGGTTCCAGGCTGGATTGGCGACGCACTGGACGGATGTCGAAGCGGAACGGACGTGCCCGGAGGTGGAGGAGGTGCTGGCTGCGCTCAAGGATGGGCTGGCGAGGACGATTGAGGGGTTTGGGCCTTATGCGCGGGAATTGAGGCTGAGTTTGACGGATATGCGGCTCGCGAGGGAGGCTGCGGGCGTGGAAGAGGCGGAACAGGAGATGGAGGAGGTGGGGAGAGGGAGGTAGTAATTGGGAATGGGGATGGGTTGGTGTGTTATACGAATAGACGGGTTGGGATCATGGTGTATCATCGGTTGTGTGTACTAAAATGAAAGGATAATAATTATGACAAGGGATCACATGCATGCATAATAGGGAGGTCAAGAAACAGCCCCCAACCCTAACCCTTAACTTTTCATCCAAACAAAGACGGGATAGGCACAAGCTCCACCATCGCAGCTTCCCATTTTCAACTTCCGTAATCTCTCGACCATCACCAGCGATGACGCGAACTTGACTACTACAACCTCCAACGCGCAACCCGAGCTCGGCGCAGCCATGATCAACAACCGCCGCCATCGACCGACCGATTTGCGTCCTTGCGCGGCGTGGCCAGGGCGCATCGCGACGATTGCGCTCGCGTTTTCTGCAGCGAAGAAGTGAAAGCCATCGTCGCAGCGATTTCCGATTTCGCGATTTCGCGATTTAATACAATCAGAACCTCGCTATCACCCCGACGAACTGCCTTCGAGCCCCGATATACCAAACCCAACAATGCCCTCCACAACAACCCCCTCCCCCACCTCCCTCCTCTTCCTCATAACGTACAACATCCTCTACTACACCCTCTACCTAATCCTCTTCGCCTTCCTCGTCGTCACGCCCATCGACCTCATCCAACAAGGCGTGCACCACCGTCGAAACTATGACATACTCGTCGTCACCGTCGTCTACATCACTACTATCCTGGTAGTTGCCTTCATCTATGCGTCGCGTTTGTACATCAGTCGCTCGGTGCTGGCGTCCATCCCGAAGGCGTGGGTGCCTGTGGAAAAGGGGGATGTACCGCCTGATGTGAGGAGGATGATTGCGGAGGGGTTGGGGAAGAGTGCGGGTGTTGCTTGGGAGGCGAGGCCGAGGGTGCTGGTGCCTGCGGCCGCGGCAGCGGTGGGGGGTGTTGGGGGTGGTGGTGGTGCGACGGGGAGTGGAGGGTCGGTGGGCACGGCGGTGGGTGGTGAGGCTGGGAGGGATACGAGGCCGGGGACGACATGGTTGGGTGTGTCGGAGTCGGCGCCGGGGACTGCGATAGTGTCGGGCGCTTTGCCGCTGGGGTCGAGGAGGAGTGTTGTTGTGGCGCCGGCATCAGCACCAACGGGTGCGCTTTCAGCACCGGCGCATGAGGCGGCGAAAGAAGCCGGGCATAGCAACGGTGGTGATGGTGATGGGGCGGTGGTTACGCTACAGCAGGCCACCCCTAACAAACCACCGGTCTGGGGCAAGATTGAGCACCCCGGCTGGGCATCGCCCATGTCTCTGGACCTACCCAACCTGCAGTACGACACCGTGGTGGCCGAGCTGCCGAACCTGATCGAGGCCAAGGCTATCACCCTCGCTCCGCCAGACGCAGACGCACAATCCCTCCACCCGGATACGCAGACCGCCGACCCGCCCGCGCTCGACCCCGACGCCGTCGCTCTGTTGCAGCGGCCCGAGTTCATGGACCTACGCGAATATCTGGGGTTCCTTACCGAGCTGGCCGTGCTAGCGCCGTTGCCGGCCACATCCGAGTTCTTGGTGCAGTACGAGGCCGCGCGTTACGCGGGCCGGCCGTTGTCGGAAGCGCAGTTTCGGGGGTTGATGCATTTGTTTGCGGATGTGCTGCACAACATGCACCCGCTCAGTCCGGCTGCGCTGGCGAGATACGCTGGGGGTGATGACTACGATGATGGTGATCATGGGGAAGTGGAGGACTACGACGGGGATAATAATAATAATAATAATAAGGGGAAGTCGAGATCATCAGAACTTCCACCATCAGAAAGCGACATCGACAACGACGCGCCACGCGGAACAAGCCCATCCAGCATGGGCACCCACCACGATCCCACAAGGTCCAAGGCCCCAAATAATAGTAGCCGACGACGACGCCAACGTCCAACACGGACCACCGGAACCACCCCCCATCTCCACCACCAATCCAGTTTCAGCACAACCCGCACCATCAGCAGCGGCGCCAGCACAAACAGCAGCACAGACGCCGACGGCACCAGCCAGCGACACCGACCATGGTCACACCACCACCACCACCACCCCATCCGTCCAGGCCTCAGCAAACGCACATCGTCAGGGACCACATCCAACTGGCAGTTCCGCACGGCACCGACGACGCCCAAGAGCCGGCACACGGCTTTCTCGGTGCGCACGTCTAGTTCGGTGGAGAGTTTTGCGCACACGAGGCGGCCGTATCCGGAGAGTTTGTACTCGGGTTCGGGGTCTGCTGGGGTTGGGCCTAGTGGTGCGCGCCCTGGTGGTGCAAGTCCGCGGTCGGTGAGTAGTGGGAGTGGGAGTGGGAGCGGTTCTGGTTCGGTGATTCGGTTGGCGAACCGGGAGGACGCGACGGATTTACCGTATGTGTTGACGTACACCTCTCCGGGTCCGTGAGGGTGTATTGGAGAGGGTGTATTGGAGAGGGATGCCGGAGTGGGTGTGGGGCAGTCTGTGGTGTTACCTGAGAGAGCTCGCTTATTTGTCTGGGAGCTGGGCTGCACGTCATACGCTAAGAGGAATGCTGCAGAATGGGATGCATCAGTTTCTCCTGCACTAGGAAAGGGAGTAATGATAGTATATAATACTTATCTTCAATAGACGGACGGATAGACGGATAGACTTTTCTATGATCCTGTACTCTGTATCCTATATCCTATAATTACATTCCCGTGCCTTAAACTCGGCTGAACTCAGTGGGCGTCCTGGTAGCCGTCTAAGATCCAAAACCAGCGCAAACATCACAGAAAACAGAACCACCGAAACGACATCCAGGCAGACATGCACGAAACAGCAACGCACGTAACGGCGCCGATCCTTCCCATCCCAACCACAAGAATGCGAAGAACCCCCAAAAAAGGAGTGATGTGCCGCCGTGAGCGCCGCGGATTGTTTCCTATCCATAAGGCTCTTGGCCAACATTGGGCCGGTGACATCATCGCCCGCATCCGGTTATCATTCCCCGATCGAGAAATAATCATCACACGGGAAACGAAACAAGATCCAAGGTGAAGACCCCGGCGGCCTGTTTGTCCGATGATTTGCATCGAGGCGATGACAGGTGTATCCTGGCGTGGATGAGGTCAATGTTGGATCTTGGGCTTGGAGGTTGGGATGGGGTGTGGTTGCTCAGGAAGGGGAGAAGAAGGGGGTTAGGAAGGGGGGGGATTCTTGTTATCTAGCTGTTCCCCAGCCCTATGAAAGATATTCTGTCCTGGAACCAAACCAACACTCGTTCGTTTCTTCATTGGTTTTTTTTCTCCCGTCTACTGCTTACACTACAACAACGTGGCAAGTAAGTAAAGTCTAGACACTCCGAACAGATCACCAGACCAAAAGACCCTTGCGTCTGGCGTCTTACTCTCTGCCTCACTCTCCGCCTCGTTCATCGCCTCGTTGATCATCCAATCGATCCACCACTTCGGTACTGATCGGGGAAAGGCATCTACTTATACCACATCTAGTACACGTCACACAACGGTAGCCACACAACCAAACAACAGACTCGTCACATTATACCCCGTCGTCTCGGACCCGGAGTCCTGGATATTTGAGCCTCATCGCTTAGCAAGCACAAACCGTCGTTTCACTCGCACCATCCGCCTTCTTTGAGCACAAAGGAGGCAGCTTCGTACGAACGCCGGTTACATACCTTACATACACCGGCGTACTCCCCGGCTTACGGCTCGTGTATCATCCCCTTGTTTCCCGCTTGCTGGGACGGTGCCACACGATTCGGCACTTACTCGTTAGTCGGGCAAAAGGCTGAGTCTTGGCTTTTGACTCCCCATCGAGATCGGGTGTGTATGAGAGCTGGTGCTTCGGAGTCGAGTTAGAGGTTCAAGGTCTTAAAAGCGGCCGTCTGACCCCCATCGGCCACTCACTCCCTGGCGTTTTCAACAACCACCATAAACATACCAGAGAACTTTGCCATGCCCCGCTACCACTCCGACTCCGATACCAACTCCGATACCGAGCACCATCCCCGTCGTCGTCGTTTTAGCACCCCAGGCCCTCCACCCACCACAACTGACCGCCACGCACACCCTCACCCACATTTTCCATACGAACCACATACCCTTTTCTACCCAGCTGAAGCCTCTGGCGCCGCCGGTCCCGGTCCAGGTCCAGGTCCCGGTCCCAGTAACCATCCCCGCCGTCTCCGACCCTCCGATCCTAGTCTCACCGACCCCACGGGTACTTCCACCACCACAGGTAGCAGTAACCCCAACAGTGGCGGTATCCAGCCCAGTATGATCGCCGACTCAGCCGTCCTCACCCGCGATCGTGACCGGGCCCGTCGCGGCCGGAGACCTCAGGCTGCTGCGTACCACCACAGCGGCGGCCGTCGTGCACGGGATGATTCCCTAGCTGACGACGACGACGACCTGTATGATGACGACGACGATACCTACAACTACGACGACACCAGCTATGCTCGGTCACTCTCCCGCTCTCGGTCACGCTCCCACGGCCGAAGGAATAACCGAAAGAAATCAACCTCCCGCTCCAAATCCCCGCATAAAATAACACACAAAGCCCGCGGCCTGATCTCATCCACCTTCACCCCGTCCACGTCAGGCTTGGGGGTTGGTGTGTTGGGGGCTATTGTGGGGGGTCTGGCGGCACGGGAGGCTAGTGAGGCTGTTGCTGGACATAACCACCACAGTCACGGCCACGATCACAGTCACAGACACGGCCACGGTCGAAGTCGCAGTCACGGAGGCCATAACCATCACCATACCCATGGAGACCACCACGGGCATCGACACAGCAGAAGCCGCAGCAAATCCAGAGAAGAAGGGAGCCACGCCCGGCTGATTTCAACAGTAGTAGGCGCAGCGGTGGGCGGGTTAGGGGCGAATGCGATTGAGAAGAGGATGGAGATGGGACGGAGGGGTGGAGAGGGGGATGGGCTTTGGTTTCGGGAAAGGGGTGGGGATATGTAGTTAGCAGTTTGTCTGTCTACCTCGTGTAGTGTATCTACTTAAGGACTGGAGTTGGGAAGGGAGTTGGAAAGGGGAGTTGGGAAGGGGAGTTAAGGGGGTTGTTGAGAATGGGAGTGATGGGTGGGTTTGGGTATGATGATGATGGAGTTGTGTGTTTTGTTTTGTGAGAATATGAAGATGGGTAATAGGGCAAACGGCTTGTCGCTTTTATGGCGTTTGAATCATTCATCCCTGATACGTGGGATACTTTCGATACGCGAGAATACACAGTTTCATCTCCTTACATCCACCGTACGTACATACAATTATACGTACAGTACCCACTTCGTTCGGTGAGTATTCTAAAGCCATATACAAAATGTGATGGTCAGTTCGTGATTGCACTCGCCGTGTCCACGCAGCGACCCTAAGTTTAAAAGCACCCTCACCATCGGTGCCGTGCCCCCTGGGACGTAGTATATACCACCCATTGCCCGTAACATAAGGACAAGAGCTTCCTCCACGTCTGGACTGTCCCACGGCACTAACATGGGCATAAATGCAGTGAGCAGGTTCTCATAACACCACAGAGATTATTCCGCGCATTTTCAGGCGTAACGGATACCTCATCGCCGTTGGATACGTCTAGCGCACTAGATTTCCGGAAACCCCGTTGGACGGAAGGGGGTAGGAGAGGGTCGTATAAGTAGAAGGTACACACTTCACAGTAAGCCGGATACCTAGGTAATATAGACTCGGGTAGGCAGATGATGCCGTTTCACGACTGTTTTCTGTATATTCCGAGGCTACGCCATGGCGGTTCACCCCTTATCAGGGTGCATACAGTCCGACGATAAATATACAGGAGCAGGAGGTCCCAAAAACACAGTAAAAAACCCTTCTAATGGGGCAACACACAAGACTAAGACACCAGTTCATTTCCAGTGCCGTAAATACAACAGCTCAAGCTATAATCTTACATGTTATCATGACACTAATAGCGCCCCCTAAACACCTCTTCCTCGCCCTATTGCATTCCTTTTAGTTACCTACCCGGGGCACAACCTGGAAACATTCCTCCTCTCAAGTTCCAATGTGACCAGACGCCGAGACAAGCCATCCTAGGTAGCCCAGGCCAACCCAGACCAGACCAACCAAACGCCGTAGTAACCCGTGAAACAAGCCAGTAATTGCTCTCTTGCGGAGGCGTGAAACGCCAGTCCATACCCTCCTCGTCAGTCATGTAATAACGTCCTGTGATCAGCTCGTGTTGTTGCGTTCGTGCGTCTGGCCATGTCGTGTCGTCCAGTTGTGTCGTCCAGCCATCTCGTTCAGTCATGTTTCTAGACCCGTTTGTTAACCCCCCGATATATCGAGACCGCCGAAGAAAGTCGCTTTCTCGGACCTCCATTTTCCCCCAAAGCCATGTGCGCCAATAAAATAAATACCCACCCATCCGTTGCTGTCCGAGTGAGAAAGTAAAGTCAAAGTCGAGACTCCGGGACTAAGCAGCGAAGACCGAGAAGAAGAGACTTCGAGAACGGGAAGGAGACGCCGAAACAAACAAACCCCTCCATCACTCCTCAACAGACTCGTACGCAGCCGGATCCATCCTACCCACCCCTGCACCACCCGAGTTCCCCCTCGGTCCATTGAGGCCATGACCGTGGCCACCGTGGCCACCACCATGACCAGTCGGGGCAGTGTTATGGTTGTGTCCGTGACCATGGCCGTGGACATAGCCGTCGCTATGAGTATGGCCACGAGCAGGACCATGAGTAGCGTGGCTGAGAGTGTGGGATTGGGTATGTCCCCACCATCCACCGTCTCCAGAGCGTTTCTGCTGGTGCTGCTGGTGACGAACCGGGTTACCATCAGGACTCTTGGTGTTGCTGTTGCTATGGCTGTGGCTGCTGTGTGTAGTAGGAGCGGTACACCCCGTATGGGTACCCGTGTTGGTGCCCGTGTTGGTGTGGGAGTAAGTACCGGTGTGACTGCCCGTTGAGTAACCCAGGGAGCCAGAGGCGGATATCGATGCGGTGTGTCCGGGAAGATGGTGAGCGTGTTGCTGCTGCTGCTGCTGCTGATGCATCGGGATACCCTGCTGCTGCTGGTGGTACTGCATTCCCTGTTGCATCGCCTGCTGTTGGGCCTGCTGTGCCTGCTGCTGGGCCTGTTGTGCCTGCTGCTGCTCAACAGCCTTCACCATGCGCCTCCTCTCCACCGCGGCCCGAAAAAACGCAATCATCTCCGCCATCTTGATCTGCTGCTCCTCCGGGCAGCCCAACACATGGAACAACCCACGCGCGTCTATCAATTGCTTGGCAATAACCGTATCCGGCTGGCAGAAGGTCCTCACACGCAGCGCGCGGGCCGTAGACCGCGCCGTGTCAAGCACCGCTAGAATAGCCGGGGCCGAGGCCGTGCCATTGTTGTTACTACCCGCGGTAGTGCCAGTAGCAGTATCGCCCATCCCATCCGCCGGATCCCCCACAAACGGCCTACCACAAAACATAAACTCATGCACATGCGCTTTCACCATATCCAGCTGCGTCTCAACATCATACCGGAACCCGAGCACGCGGGGCCGACCTTTACGCTGCCAGTCCTCAGCGACTTTCTTCAGGCGGTCGGCGCTGACACGTCCGGCGGCGAATTGTGCGGTCAGGTACTCGTTGAGGGCAGTCGCTAAGGCGAATTCGAGCTCGCAGTACAGGAGGCTTTGCTCGCGCGGGCTGAGGGAGATGGCAAGTTGGCGCGAGGCGGGGCGTTTATCTTTGGATTTGGCGTCTTTGGAGGATTTGTCCTTGGAGGTGTCTTTGTCGGAATCGCGCGATTTGCGCTGGGCGCGTTGGTCCGAGTTAGTTTCCATCTGGGTTGGGTAGGTGGGTTAGCTGATGATATCATACTGGATCATAACATGCTGGATCATGGTGATGCACAGAAAAGGGGTAAAAGTAAACAAACAAAACCTACCATCTCCTTAGCCTTCTTGACCAAGTTCCCCAAAAACCCCCCACCACCACGCGTCGGCGAGCTGTTCAGTCCCGCGCCGGTAGCGCCACCAGCACCCCCCATCGGGTCAGTCTTGGACGTGTTCTCCAACCAGCCGCCCTCGCCGATCAGCGTCTTGGACGCCTTCCGCACGGTTGGCATGTCCCGCGGTAAAAAGGGCGCAAGCGGGGTGTAGCCGATCTCTGCGCTGCCGGACAGGTCGTCGGGTGCGTCCAGCAGGTGTTGATTCTGGGACTGCTGAGACTGGTGCTGCATCTGCTGTTGCTGCGGTAGCTGAGCTTGTTTCTCAAGCACCGGCTGACGGACCGCCGTCGGGTAAGTCGGCGGCTGGTAATGATGCGGCTGGAGAAAGAGTTGATTATCATCCCCACCATTCTCCTTCTTCTGCTGCTGTTGTCCCTGTCCCTGGGACTTTCCATCGAGCAGCGCCTCCTGACTACGCGCCGAGTGTTTCCGCTCGGTGTACTCCTGCAGAATGCTCAGATGTCTCGGCTCATGCTCGTCTCTACAGTCTTTGTGGATGCGCAATGGGCTGATGTGCGAGGGATGGCGTTCTAAACCACCTCCACCGCCGCCGCCGTCGTCAAGGACGGGCGACTCCTGCGAGTAATACGACGATGTATCGTCGTAATCCAAAGTCGGGTATGCCTCGGGAGCGGGCTGACGCACCGGAGACGGAGCGCGTTCGACAACCGGCTTGTGCACGGCAATAGCAGGCTGCTTGCCGATGCGCAGTGCAGCCAGGCGGGCGTGGGCGCGGGCGATCTCGGTATCGATGGGAGCCAGGGATGGCTTGGGAGCAGCTGGGGCATGTCCGCGGCTGTTGTCGCTGTTGCCTCCTCCTCCCGAGCGGGTGGGGGTTTTATGGGTAGGCGGGGTGGTCCGGTGGGAGTGAGGGGTCTCGCGGGCCTTGTTGGGCGATACACTCCCGATCTGGACGCTGGATTGGTTCCGGTGGTGGCCGCGGCCTTGGATGGTGCGTTGACTCTCGGGGGTCTTGGTGAGGATTGATTTGATGGGCGAGCGAGAGCGCGCGCGGGCTGGGCTGGAGTCGGACTGGTGCATCTTTGCGGGCGATTGGGATCGCGATCGGGTGAGGTACGTGTCGGTCTCGCGATCTTTATCGCCGGAATTGCGGTCGGTTAGCTTCATCCTGCCTCGGGGAAGTGCAGGGACGTCGCCGTCCTCGGAGGACAGTCTATAAGAATCAATTAGTAAATAAATAGATCCCGTGTTGATAGTGCAAAGAGAAGAACATACACGGCAGCCAATTTCTCCATCTGCGAGTCCGTCAAGCTCAGCTTCAAATAAACGCTGCGAGGTTCCTCTTCGGGTCCGTCCGTCGACGAGCGTTCCTTTGACGACCTAGACTTGGATTTGGGTTTAGGCTTGGAAAGAGGAATAAAGTTGCCTTGGATCGGGTTGTGCGGGACACCCATAGCTTTGTGGGAAGAAGCCTCAGGTTCAGAGTTTTTTTGTTTACTTTCGTGTTCCTGCGGGCCGTGTTAGCAGCTTTTTCACACATACCCGGGCGGGCAAGCGCGTGAAGTTGAGCTCGGGCGACCAAGGCAGAGAGCATAAAGAGCTAGGGAACCCACAGCAAGAGGGGCCACATGCCCTGGAACAACGTCGGTCTCGGTGGTGAGGTTCTGAACCCACTCTGTAGTGCGGGATGCGTAGAATTCCTTCTCTGTGGTAATCGGTAAGAAACATGGGATGCTTTTGGGAGTTATGGCGAGGAACTTACGGATAGTCCGAAGTGACTTCTTCTCAGCGGTATCTAGGGCTGCAAGGACTGGGTCCGAGTCTGAAGTCAAGGGTAGGCATTATCCTAGGTCAGCTTCTCTATACTCATCTCATCTCTTGTTGTTGCCGATCTCAACAATAGCAACGGCCAACAATTGGTATCAAGCTGGACTCACCCTCCCGTTTCTCGCCTCCCTCGTTGACAGAGCTGCTACTCGACATCGATCTCAGAAGGAAAGGCCCAAGACGACTCGGAAGCTTCGTCGTCGTGTTGCCTTTGGTATCTCCTTTTTCGTCCTCGGACTTGAGTACCGCCGAAATTGTTGGTGTCTGGTCACGCCTGGATACGCCACTCAGTCCGGAGCCTTTTCTGATCCAATTCGAGCTGGATATGTCCCCTCCTCCTCCCATATCCATCAGAAAATCTAGACAGAAAGCACTTAGCATTAGTCCCGTGACATGATGGAGGAGACACTTAAAGTAATGCTTACCCGCAACCTCGTCAAACCTATGCTGATTTGGGTCCGAATCGCCAGTGGTGTTTCCCGAGACTGAGCCATCATCCCGATCAATACTGATCCCATCGTCACCATCCTCGCCGTTGTGCCCTTCGTTGCCCCCATCCCCGGCCTTGTCATCATTCATAAGCCCGCGCTGGGGCGAAACAGGAGACTTAGGGGGATGGATGCTGCCGCTGACCGTCACCAACAGAGCTCTGGTAGGCGGGGCAAGGACCAGATGTTGGGCCATGCAAATCTCGTGGCGGGAGCGGCGATGGTTGTCGTTGGTATTCCTCCCATCATCGTCGTCGGTGTTGCCGCCCCTGCGGTCCTCACTGTCCTCGATGCTGGTTTTGCTCTCCACATCGTCCTCGGCCGGTTGCCGGGGAACCGGAGTTGAATTCATAATGTATTTAGGAGGGGTTCGAAATGCGGTTGGTGCGAGTGGTTGGATAATTGCAGCAAAGGTAGTGGGAAGCAGAAAGAGAAATGTGTCTCGACATGCCACCGTTGGTGTTGAGCTCGAACTAGAGGTGTACAACAATGCTGGCCAATTTTTCCTCAATTGAGTCGTTGTCAGGCAACAATACCATTGAGGTTGCTATTGGCGTGAATGCCAGAAAATTTGGGTTGAATGCCGTCCCAAGGCACCCTCTTGCCTTCCATCGTGAGTACCCACATCGACAGCATCAGATGAGTTGACGGGGCTTGCCATGCGGCTCGCGCCATTGGCCGCTGTCGTGGTGTTCATGGTGGACGGAATATTGTAGTGAATGCTGGTATTGTAGCCCAATGCTGTGAGTAATTATTGTTGTTATTGTTAACTAGAGTGATAGGAGGTGGTGAGCACTTGGATCATGTCACTCACTCATGGTCTAGACTGGGGGTAGTGATTATACCACAGTTTTGGCCACAGCCTTTTCACTCTCATAGCCATTTTGACCGATTGATGGTACATGTTTAATACACTTTCCCTACAATGCCATTCCCTCTTTCATCACAGGAGTAAAGATTAAGAGATGACCATGAAGCAGCTTTGTGAAACGATGATACAGAAGGTGTCAAGCAGGCCAGACTATGGTTCTCCTCAGACTTGACATCCCGAGTTGGTAGTACGATTGCCGGAAACACAGGCAATAACTCGACAATTTGTTTGAGACGCTTTGGGGAAGCCAAGTTTGTCGTTTTCGGTACCGAACACGCTAGCCCCTGACACCCATCATCGGACATTATCAACGGCCAAGACACCATCGGATACTTTTTGTCGTCCTCTGCAGCCGGATCGTCCATCCCAGGTAGGTACGCATGTACACATGTGGACGGCGCTCTTTCTCGTCGCATTTCAAGTCTCGGGAGACCACGGCAGCAGCTGGACGGACACAACTTAGCTCAGCTGATCAGTGATCACCTCGCTCGTCCGACAAGGCCGAGGAAGCGAGCGGCGAGTCGTTGACAGCCTCGTCTCGCTCTGCGTGGGGGTCCGGGTCGCCTGCCGGAGGCTGGAGTTGAAACCCCCCACACGGCCCACACACTTTTGTCTTTGCTCCACCAGAAGAACCCTTTTTAGGAGTCGTGGGAGTGTCCTCGGCAGAGTTCCGGGCTTCCTCGCATTGCTTCTCAGCCAGTTTCGCGTTGACGAAAGACTTCTGGCACGTAGAACACCTCTTCCAACCTCTCTGGACGAGGGCACGTAGAACGGTACGGTTTGCAACCTCCTTTTCGATCCCTGATTCCGTCAGGAGCCACTGATAGGGGAGGCTCTTCCCTTCAAGCCCGTGCTCCCATATCAGCTTTTCAATCTTGTTGAGGTCTTCGTCATCTAGCTTCCTCTTCCGGCCGCGAGTCTCATCCACAAATGAGTTATTGTGGAAAGTCCTGGGGTAGTCACGCAGTATTTTGTACCCCGAGCTTCTACTTACGCCTGTGGCACGAAAGATGTCGTTTTTGTAAAAGGGACAGCCATAGTGAAGCTTTTGAAGCCGGGCGAACTCGTATGCCCCGTGGACCCTGGCTTTGGTAGGGGTTTGGTGGTGCTTGTAGCCCATTGTAGCGTGGCTGGTGGGCGGGTACACGATAGGCGGTTGGGTGGATGGAAGTTGTTTGAATGGGGGAGATTGTGATGGTGGGGCGGTTTTGCAGTGCTGTGTTTTTTTGTCGACCGCCTTGTTCGGCTAACAAAATCGGCAGGCTCGCAGGCCAGCCTTTCCCAAGGCGGCCACTTGCGGGTGCACGTGCTGGGGCGCTCTGGGGTTGGTGGGGTTTATCGACCCCCAGAAGCCAAACCTTCTGAAGAACATGCATGGAAGCCAGTAAAACCGGGCTGGCCCGCTGCGCTGTCGCTCCCAAGTCCAATCAGCCTGATCCATTTCCACCGTTGCTGGAGTCCACAGCATGCACTTTGTTTCTGCTCCAACTTTGCAATTCCCACTTCAATTCCCGACTCTCTCAGCCGTGCAACAACGGAGCCAGTCCCCACCCATGCCACAACGGCCCCGCCGGACTTCATTCCCGTGTCCAAGTCCCGACATCTCGATTGCCCCTCACTGCGATCCCCCCGGGCGGTGCACCGGACGGCTAGACGGGAAGATGAGAGAGGCAAAAGCTGACAAGGGCTGGAAAGTACAAGCTCCAATCTGGTGCAACACTGTGGATTACGGGGCTACGGGTAACAAGGCTACAGTTTGCGGTTATCGTTGCGGGAGATGATCTGTTCTCTCTCTGGCTCTCGTCTCTCGGCGCGCGCTTCCTGTTTCCCGCTTCCTCAGAGTCTCAAGGATCTCAAGGAGGAACTAGTATTCCGCACACTCACACAGACACGCCACACAACCCTCGGTCTTCTCGCGGTTGTCACATCGGCGGCGTCTCCTTTCCCTTGTCGTCTTGCCGAGCCCCATCCTCTCACAATTCGTGGATTGCCTGTTCCGGTATCATTCAACGCGAACTATCCACAAACCTCACTTCCCACTTACAATCGTCCTTTTCTCTCGCTCTCTCACCTCGGACCGAGTCAGCGAGCCCACATCTTTCCTCCTTGGATTCCTGGATGCTCCAATACTCGTTGCACAACACATCTTCCCGAGAGACTTGCCGTGTTATCTCATCTCAAGCACGTCTGATGACGAACTCGCGATGTGATTGATCGCTGCTCCGGTACCCTTCCCCATCGTTCCCGCCTGGCTATCCGCGTCTCGTTCCGGGGACCGGGGTTCAAATATAGTCCCCATCCGCCCTCTGCCTCTAAAACTATTGGAGCGGCAATTGCTTCTGCATTCTCTTGAGACTATATCCTCAGCTTCACGCTTCATCGAATCTTCTCTTCAGATACCTGATACATCTCCTGTTTGCTTCGCTCCTTGTTTTTTTTCCTGTTGTGTTGTTGTTTGAAGATACCCCTGGAAACATGGCCGCGCCTGCAGACAAACACCCCAGCCCAAGTCACTATGACATCGGTAAGACAGCCCAGACGCCCCCCTACCCAACCAACCACCACCCCTGACACAAAACTTGTACATAGTCATCGTCGGCGCCGGCCCCGTGGGCCTGATGCTGTCGACATGCCTGGCAAGATGGGGCTACAAGATCAAGCACATCGACAACCGCGCCGAGCCGACACCAACAGGTCGGGCCGACGGCATCCAGCCGCGCTCGCTCGATCTGCTGCGGAACATGGGTCTCAAATCCGCCATCATGGCCCACAAGCCCGCTCGCGTCTACGAAGTCGCCTTTTGGGACCCATCATCGTCATCGTCAGGGTCAGGTGAAGCCGGCCAGGGAAAGGGAAGAGGCATCGTCCGCACCGGCACTTGGGCCAGCTGTCCCGGCTTCATCGACGCTCGGTACCCCTTCACCACCCTCCTCCATCAGGGCCGAATCGAGCGCGTGTTTATTGCCGATCTGGGGAAGAGCGGGGTGACGATCCAGCGCCCCTGGACGATCTCGGGGTTTGCTTCTGATGAGAACGCCGACCCGAACTACCCCGTGACCGTCAACCTTGAACATGTCGACGGCACCGCCAAGGAGACGGTGAAGGCCAAGTATCTGTTTGGCGGGGAGGGCGCGCGGTCGTTTATCCGCAACCAGCTGGGCATTGGGATCAAGCATAAGGATCCAATTGCTCATGTCTGGGGCGTCATGGATGGTGTGGTTAAGACGGACTTTCCCGATATCAAGGTGCGATCTTTGAGATACCCAAGCGATCAGATTCACAGACCCTCTCAAAATAGACCACCAAGCTAACAACACCAGATGAAATGCACTATCCATTCCGAGCACGGGTCCATCATGGTCATCCCGCGCGAGGACAACATGGTGCGGCTTTACATCCAGATCGCCTCGTCTACCGACCCGGACTTTAGCCCCCGGAAGACTGCCACGGCCGAGCAGGTCCAAGCCTCGGCCAAGCGCATCCTGCAGCCCTACTCGATCGAGTGGGAGCGTGTTGAGTGGTACTCGGTCTATCCCATTGGCCAGGGCATCGCCGATAAGTACACTTTGGATCATCGTGTGTTTCTTGGCGGTGATGCCTGCCATACCCATAGCGTGAGTCTTCTTTTTAGTTTCTATGAGACGCCCACCAACAGGATACTGACCTCCCACAGCCCAAGGCCGGCCAGGGCATGAACACTGCCTTCCTCGACGCCCTTAACCTCGCCTGGAAGATCCACGCCGTCGAATCCGGCTTTGCCCGCCGGAGTCTGCTCGAGACCTACGAGACCGAGCGCAAGGAGGTAGCCGAGTCCCTCCTGGCATTCGACAACAAATACGCCCGCCTTTTCTCCCAGCGTCCTCCCGCCGCCAGCGAGGTAGCCGCCGCCTCTGCCCAAACTAACGGGGGTACCCCCGGTGCCAACAACGAAAGCAGCCACAAAGACAACGAGTTCGTCAACACCTTCAAGGAATCCTGTGCCTTCACCAGCGGCTACGGCGTCTCGTACCAGCCCAACGCCCTCAACTGGTCGCCCTCCCACCCGGCTCAATCCCACGTCATCCTACACCCCGATAGCACAGACGCCAAAGAACCCCGGAGAACAAGAACCAGACTCATCCCCGGCCGCCTCCTCCCCAACGCCGACGTCACCCGTGTAGTCGACGCCAACGTCGTCCACCTCGAACAGGAGATCCCATTAAACGGCTCCTTCAGGCTATTCATCTTCACCGGTGGACCGCTCACCTCAACAACCACAACAAGCAACCCCTCCCCCCGCCGCAACCGCCGCCACCGCGCCCTGCACGACCTCGCAGCCCACATGTCCCGGCGCAACTCCTTCTACGCCGCCTACTCCTACACCCACCACCCACAAACCCACCCCAACCCCCCTCTCACAACACCACAAGCCAAAAACAACACCAACCCAACAACCTCAACCCAAACGCAAACCACCACAACCCCCACCACCACCGTCACAACAACAACCACCACAGCAACCACCACGGACCCCGCGATAAGCCACCACGAGCAACACAACCCCCACTCCCGCTTCTTCACCCTCTGCACCGTCATCGCCGCGCCGCGCGCCGACATCGATATCGCGCGTGACCTGCCGCCGCTGATGGCAAGGTATCGCGAGCATGTGTATGCTGATGATCGGATTCTGCTTCTTCAGGGGCAGAGTCAAAGTCAGAGTCAGAGTCAGGGGCAAGGGCAGGGGCAGGGTCAGAGGACGAGGACGAGGAAACTAGGTGCGGCGCACGCCAAGATGGGGTTGGATGTACATATTGATGCCGCGGACGTCGAACAACAAGATGTTGGGAACAGCAATGCCGGGGATAGCAGCAGCAACGGCAGTAACGACAGTAACGGCGCGGTGGTGGTGGTCCGACCCGACGGGTATGTGGGGATTGTGGTGGCGCTGGAGGAAGGGAATGCCACGGGGGATGCGTTGGATGCGTATTTTGGGGCGTTTAGTAGTAAACCGTTGGGGGTTGGGGGGCAGGCGATGCTTTAGATTGGGGGGATGGTTCAAAGGCTGGGGGTGCTTTGGAAGCTTGATCTGTTGATCAATTTGATGGGACCATGATATGGGGGGAGAGGGGTGGAGTAATTAGCCATGAGTTGGTCAAAGGTGGTTTAGAGCCATGTACGCGATAAAGTACGGAAGATTATACATACATGAGGCGCCTAGACTTGTATCAACCTTTTTCTTGAAATAACCCAGGCAGGCCCTTTGCGTTGACACGATCCAATCGATTGTGCAAGTTTACAACACGGGGGGAAAAAAGTCATTGCTCCAAGGACAGGCGGGAAAGGTCCACCCCATATCTTATGCGTTGGGCAAGACAGCCTAGTTGACAGATACTCACTGAGCGTACCCATCTATTGTTATCAATGTACTCAAATCACAATCAAAAAAGCAAAAGTCGGAGAACAAGACAAAAGACGGCCAAGACGCGCTCACAAATATCTCAAGTTCCTCAGACACTAACTGTAACAAACAATCCCATCCCTTTCACGATGTCCTTTGCCCTAATTCCATGACTACCTATATGCCCTTCCCGACCCAATCCCAATCCAAGACGCCTGCTAAACCAAATACCCACCCGCGCTAATCCCTCACAAGAAAACTAGAACAAAAATTGAAGGATAACAGCGAAGAATAATAAAAGGGGTCCTCATCGTGGTTCCCAAACTCCGCGGTATCAATCCCAACCAGACATTCTGAGATAGCCGCCCCATCTTGATATTTGCGTCGTTTTGCTTCGCCAAGAAATTCCAATCAAGTGAAGACAGTCTTCATGAAAGTAAGTGCGAAAGGAGACAAAACAAGTAAGCAAAAAGAATGTAGATAACCCAAAAATAAGGTAAAAATAATGAAGCGATAGATGGGACACAAACCTCCCACCAAAACACAATCATAACCTGCGACATAGCGCAACAAAGTCACACCGTCTCATCCCACAGCCATCGCATCATCTCACCAAACCAAACCAACCCAAGTAAAAAAAGGAAAACTACTCCATAGGATGGTGCTGATTCGACCCCACCATCCCGCCCTCAAACAACCCCCCAAGGACCTCCCCAGGCAAAATCTCCAGCCAAGGCGGCATCATCGTGCTCGGCAAGCCCAGCATGTCGAAATTGACCTCCTGGCTGTTGAACGTGATGAAATCGTTGATAGGCGTCGGGCCCATGTAGGAGTACGACCCGGATACCAGACCGCTCTGCGCAAAGTCGGCTTCGTAGTCGCTGTGATTATTATTATGTGCGGTCATGTTGTTGTTGTTGTTGTTGTTGTTGTTGTTGTTGTTATTGGTGTTGTTTAGGGCAGCGGCGGAGTCGTGATTAGATGAGCCCTGGCCCTGAATGTGCTGCCCATGCTGGGCCATTTCGGATTCTGTAGAAGGGCTGGGATGCGAGCGTGTTTGGTCTAGGTTGTTGTATGCGGGTTGTATTGAAGCAGCGGGATGGTAAGAAGAATGGTGTGGTAGGTTTTGGTTCGATCGCGACCCGTAGGCTTGCGAGTTGGCGGTTTGCGCGTTGCCCACATCCAGATCCCCAGCAGGAGACGGCGACTCGAACTTGAGGGTTGACTTGCTTAGGGCAGGTGATTGGGAGACTCGGTGCACCCTGTGGGGATGAGGCTGGTAGCGCACAGCTGACACATTGGGCTGTAGATATGCGGGTGGGAACGCCGGGGGTGTCTCGGGGAGACTCTGCCGGATCGGGTCGTAAATCATGTTTCCTGGTGGCGTTGCGGCCGAGACTGGCACGGACGTTGGTTGTGATGGCACGGAGTGGGCGCCTGGCTGTCCATTGTGGTTGCCTTGGAAGAGGACCGTAAGGTTGGAGTTGGGCGAGTTTGTGGTTCCGGTGAGCGAGTATGCAATAGGAGGCACGTTCGGAGAAGCCGGATACTCGAACCGGGCCAGCTGGCTTAGTGGAGTTTGCTGTGCCATCTTCATAGCCTCATACTCTTCACTGGTAAACGTCTCACAATCCCATATGCCCTTCGACTTTTGATCCAAAGCCGTGAGGATGTACCCGACGCCGCCCCAGTACTGCTCAAGTTGCTGGAGTGACTTGTAGCAGCGCTGGTAGTTTTGGTTGGCGGCGGATGCCAGAAGTGAGTGTTTCACCGGGCGTGTGTCGCTGCTTGAGCCGTATTTTGCCACGGGCGGTGGCGGCTTAAATTGTTCAGCCCTGAAATCCGGGGTTGGCGATGGCTCATAGGAAGCAGGCTGGGACGTGTTGGCGACCGATTCCATGAGGAATGCGCATGCGGCAATGTAGATGGGCTGCGATGTAAATGGGTTTCCGATCAGACTTTTGGGGTCGATCAACTCGGCGAACGCCAGAATGTCGGCGATCGTCTTAGCGCTCGACATGGACAGTTCGCGGCTGTCTGGCAGCTCGGGGCTGTTCGTCAGCAGCTGAGCCGGGCTGAGGTTGTGGAAAGGCGTAAGTAGGGTAGGCTGGTGGAGGATGATGACGAGTGCGTGGAACCAGAAATGGAGCAACGTGAACATGGTGCCTTGCTCTGCTTTGACGTATTCCCGGAAGTTGACTGCGCTGAAGTGGAGGCGTTCATCTTGCTTCTGGTAGATCGCTGTGAGGTCCCTTTCCATAATCCTGAGCTTGTGCAATCTGTCCTCTGTCAAATCTTTGGCATTTCGGATGTTGTTGAGTACATCCGAGGCGCGGCCGTACAGGTGGATAATCTCGATGAAAGGCGGGAAAGGGTCGGGCCGGTGATATACGGGGTCGATGGTCGGTGGTGGTAGTGACAGCTCAAAGTCGCCGTCGCGGAACGTTACCGGTCGACCGGTCCCTGATGAGATGACACGATCCAGTATGAAAACAGACCAAAACGTATCAATCCGCTCCTGCTCTACTTTCTGCTGCTCCTCTGGGCCGAGGGTCTCCTCCTCGTGCTTGGAGTCGGGATCATCGAGGCCATCGGGGCCAAGGTCGGCCCGCGTCCGGTATCTTAAATACCAAGCGTCGTGCTCCCCTTGGTACTTGACGCCTTCCATTCTCTGGAGTCCAAGATCCACAGCCATGCGTATGGCAATGCCGAGATACATCCAGAGCGCGCTATCTTGATCGGCACCAAACCCTTCGTAGGCCATCAACAGACAGGCTTGGACAGCAGCAACCGAAGGGCAGGGAAAGGTATCGACGATGGCCGCCTTGGCTCGATGCGCAAAAACGTGGCCATATTCTGATCGTTTCAGGCTCTCGTCCTGGGTACTGGCAAATATAGGCAACTCGGAAAACCGTGCGGCTAAGGAGCAGACAGCATCAACAAGAATGGGTTCTATCCTCTTCTCCTTCAGCATCGCTAGGAAGCGGTCCCTGCGTAAAAATCGATAGTTGCAACCTAGTTGGGTAAAGAAGGTCTCAACAAGGGAAATTATCAGAGGGTGGACAGGGCCCGGGTTGTTAACGTCGTACGTGGGCAAGTCCTCGAGCGACTCGAGGATGGTATCGTGTTGCGGAGTGTGGTTGTAACGGAAGGTGTGTCCAAATAGGGACGATCCTGGCGAGGATGTTGAGAATGAGCTGCCTCGGCTCTTGTGCCTGCTGCCACGGTACACATTCACGACCATCTGTTTAAATCCAGGCACGATAGCAGTAGGGCCGAAATAGCGGAAGTAGGGCACCCGGCGGCGCTCGAGCGACGAGATAGGCGAGCGGTTATGGGTGCTCCGACTCTCCTCGGAGTACGAGCCGGTTCCGGCCAGGTTGGAGTGCCGCATCGCTTTCCCCGAACTCCGAGACCCGCTATCCTGATCCCACTCGCTCCCGGCTTCGTGTCGATGGTTCGGTGTGATGGTCGCGCTGGGTCGCAACTCGTGCTTCGGTAAGGCGTCCTGGTCGACGAATCCGGCCGTCTGCGGGGCAATCTTGTTCGCCCAGCGACGCCGGTCTCGGTCGTCGTCGTCCTCATCATTGTCCAAAAATTCATCGCGAGTGCCGTTTCTCAAATCTAATCCGTCATGAGACTCGCTCTTTAGAACCATATACCCATCGTCCCCACGGGGGTCCCTCCTCCTGTCCGCAATGTCCGTGTATCCCAAGCAAACATGCCCATTTCTCTTGCAGGTCGAGCAATCCGGCTTCTCACCAGCACATCGGGTCTTTCTCTTACGGCATGTCAAGCAGCTGACAAAAGGTCAGCACTAAGTTCGGCTGGAGCAACAACTACGTCCTGGTCTACCCGCCATGTCCGAGTGCGCCGCCGCAGAGGGGTGATGCGATAGGCAGTGCGGACAAGCTGCGATAAGGGTGCGCGAAACTTCGCAGAATTGCATACGGGGAAAGGAAAAGAAGAAAGGGAATTCAAAGCGAAAACAAACATACGCCGCATTAATCCTCCGTCTTTTCGACGGAGGCTGGCCTTGGTTGTTGACAAAGCGTATTTGCTTGGGCGCGGGCAGGGCTCCGGTGGTCGGGTTGGACATGTCGGGCGATCCTCATAGCAAGATCATGGTGAGCCGGTTGGTGTCGCTGAGGCGGACTTAAACGGTGTGAGCCCCGGGTAGCGAATGTTTGCGCTTTGTCGCGAGCTGCGAGTGTTCTGGCAAAAGGACACTGCGGTAAGTGTCGCTTTGTAACTTTTATTGTCCCTCGTTGAGGGGGATCACGATGTTGAACTAATGTGGGAACTGTGGGGGCTTGGCACCGCCCCTGCTGCGGTCTGAAGAAAGGCCCCAAGAAGGGTCAAGCGGTTGGAGTTAGTAATCAACAAGGCGCATAGCATGGTTGATCACAACGGAGACGGGACGTAAGAAGCACTGGTGGAAGTCATCTTGTTTTCCCAGTCTTGAGGAGGAGAGGAAGGCAATCGCAGGAGGCCAGCGATGGCCAAGTCAATGCGAATGTGGCAGGCAGTTCTGGGGTCCGTGAGGGATCAGCGATCCTTTTTTTGCGGAGCTTCGCTGGTGTTTCCAAGCGTCGCGTGCCGGTTGGCTGGGATTGGGTGGCCAGTGGTTGAACGCCGACGTCGTTTTGCTCAACGGTGTAAGTAACGTGTGGAGAGGCGCCCAGGGCCAGCAAAAGACGTTGTCAGAGTATTTCGTCCTCCTCAAGGGCGACAGGAGAGCCAAGAAAGAATAAGACCGAGGATCTCGGCGTTGGGGGGAGAAAATAAAACTGTGGGGGGCGAGACAAACAGGAAGCCGAATGTAAAAAGAGACCTCGGCGCAAAAGGATATGTGCCGGTCGCAGGTCGCAAGTCGCGATGCCTCGGATTGTTTAGCAAAGAGAAGTAAACATAGTGGCCTCATGGCTAGGGCCTGAAGCCCCTCCCCAATTGTTAAGCGTATCAAAACCCTGAGTGGCCTGTGTGCCGCTGGTGGAATTGGGCCAGGGCACGGAATCCTCATGTTCTTTCTTTGGCCGGCAGCTGTCTGTCGTTTGGATGCTCCTTCTCCGGCATCGTCAACATTGAGCTGTTCCAATGCCCCTTCCTTTGTGCCAGGCTTATCCCGATTCAACACATCTTTCCATCACAAACTTTCGTCTCATCAATAAGAGCAGTATTTAGCTGAGTAGGAAGCCGTTGTTGCAATCCTCCCGCACAGTTGCACACACCCTTGAACTGTGATAAGAGATTTTCGTTCGTCCACCAGCAGATGTCAATGTCGCATTGCCCTCCAGTCTCCCAGAACAAGCGAGACGGGTCTCGTCATCCCCTCGGGTCCTTGTCCAACGTCCTTGTTGAGTGTGTGGTCGGTCGGTGCTCGTGGATTGGCCCGCGGAGCAGCCCGCCAATAGGGGGTGCAGCTGGACTTGAAATGCCTTTGCACTGCTTCTGCAAGAAGGGACTTGCCCGGCAAATTTGGGCCAGGCACACTGCTCGCTTGCACAAAACCTACATATTATTACAGTGAGATATCTCCCTCTTGGGTGTCTTCCCCCCAGCTTCCCTTCCTCTTACAAAGCCGTACAAAGACGAGTTGAGCTTGGGCTGTGCCGCAGACAGTCCCCCATCCGACATGGAATGCTCGACATAAGTTGGTCTGTGCGCCCATCCCCCCGGCGCATTTCGCGATTTGATGTGGGCCCTCGTTTTCCCGCGGCCCCGACGTGTCCAACTTGCCGACTTCCAGGTTGTCGCCGCCCAGGAAAGTCGCCGAGGTTCGTTGAGTTCAGGCTTTTCAGATCGCCAAAGGTAACAGAAATGGGAAAGAAAGAAAATATCGGCGGCAAGATAAGTAACTTGGGGACGCTACACTCTCGAAAACACCTACAGAGGACGAATGCTGCAGCTTCTGTTACTCCACCAAAAAAGCTTAGCGTCATGCCGTTATTCTGCAGGGAAGCCGCCCAGCGACACGGCCCGGCCCAGTCGGGTGCTGCTCCTCACGAACCCGTTCTCTCCTCCGCAAAACGGGCATTTTCTATCTTCAGCTGCTATTGGAGTACCTACCAAGCCTTTTTCATCTTGTTTTGTTTAAGCTGCCGTTTTTGGCAAAGCATGCTAATATGCTAGGCCTCCCGAGCGTGTCCGTCGAGCTCCCCGTTACACAATCAACGAGCAGCACCAGCCACAACAGGTAAAACTACTTGAACTTTAGTCGGCCCTTTACTGTGTACATGGAAGGTGATCCTGGAAGCGGGACAACCGGTCCCTAGGCATGCCGAGGTTTTGCGCCTGGGGTTGTGTTTCTTCCTCCAAGCTCCCACGATTCCACGTTCTTTCGCGGATGTTCTCCGCTCTTCGTAAAGTCTCACGGTTTCCCATCGTTGAGAAGACCACGAATTTAGCCCAACCCCCCCACGTACTATAGGAGGGAGCAATTTACATCGTGAAGCGGGGCATCGTCATGGAGAAACTCACCGGAACCCTGACGCGGTACGCCGGCGCCTCGACGATAACCCCGTGTCCAGGCCGAGAGCAGGGGAATCAGCCAGAAGAAAAAAAAACGGGACTCACCACTCGGTTGGAGAGAGCTCCCCATCAACACCCCGCACCCGGCAGAGTGGTGCACGATGAGAGGGAAGTCACCTGGGCGGCAGGATTCTCAGCCCCCAGGAACTTTCTTCGACTCGACACAAGATGACGGCATACATCGAGCCCTCGATATTGACATCCCTTCAGCCGGGAAAGAAGAATCGATGTCCCAAAATTAAAGCTCAGCCCGTGATAGCTCCCCTCATCGAGGTCGTGAGTGGTGGAGGGGAAGCAACTAGATTCCCCGAGATCCAACGGCGTGGCACAAATAGCCTAAATTGAAAGCAAAACCAAAAGCCTAGGAAAACCGCCCCCCCCCACCATTACCACCACCACCGCCAACCACCACCATCGCTTGAGATCGCTCGCTCGCTCGCTTCGGCTGGCAGATGAGGCTGTCCATGAAAAACAAGCTCTCCCGGCGGACCGCCCTTGCGGCCGCTCGTCTTGCATCAAAGCACGCTGCACGCGAAAATGCTTGATATAGTGTGATTCTCTCACCCACCTGCCGGGCAAGGGAACGCCACATCGTTTGTAACCCCATCTATCATATCACTTTACGGCCCGGGTACTATGTACATACAAGTGTGGTGCGCAGAAAATATCCTCCACGGCCGGTTGCTTGCTTCCCCATTTCCCAGCTCCCTCGTTTCAGAGGGAGGCAAGGCAGCATGGGAATACGAGCACGCCACGGGAATGCACCCAACCTAGCCCACATGATCAACCTTGAACGAAGTCTGTCTGTTGGTGAGATTGTTACACCGCCCCCCGATTCCCCAGTTATCGAGCCCCATAGACCCATATGGAAATATCAACGGGCTCTGTCACTCACACCACGCGTCTAACGGCATACTAGTATGTACGAAGGTGGTCAAGATTCTGTATCAAGTTTTGATATACAGTGAGAACGGATATGTGCACGTTAAAGTAACAGATCCCAAAACAAAAAACATGTAACGCCCCTTTTCCGATAAACAACCCACGGAAAGACCTTGCTTGCTCCTTCAAGTGAACAGGAACCTCTGCCCCATGATTATCCGTCCTGTTGTTTTCCAATGCCCCCTGGCCCAGTGCCGTGTGCCTATTGTACAAGCCCATTTTTGAACCCGTCAACACTCCGTTCCCCTTGCCCCTCACCCAAAAACAATGCTTACTCCCATCTCCCGACATACCCTCCTCCATAGCTCTTCACCATCGTCATCCTCCATCTCTAACCCCAACTCTTCCTCGGCAACCCCATAATCCCCCCCATCTCCACCTTCCCGGTTGCCCTTTAACACCTCCCTCTTCTCATCAGCCCTCCTCCAAACCTCCCCCAAAATAACCCAAGCCCGCTCAATATTCCGCATCCCTTGCCTCCGATCCACTTCCCTGAATACCCTACCCGCCAAGCCGCGGTCCTCTTCCGTGACTGCCTCACATGCTGCCATAAATAGTGGCCATAGAAGTGCGGAGACGGGTCCGCCGTGGCGAACGGTAGCAGCACAGTGTGACAAGGCGAGGCGCGCGTGGGTTTGAATTCGGGTGGATGGGTGTAGATCCGCGCGTGAGAGGATGGTGCGGTGGAGGTAGACGAGGGCGGCGTGGCGGTATGCTTGAGCATTGTGGTGGATCGAAGAGAGGCGTGGGTGGTCTTGGTGCTGGCGGGAGGGTTGGCGTAATTCGATTCGGGGTTTTTGTGGAATGGGCCGCTCGGCGGAAGTTGGTGGCGAGGGAGCCGTAATAGGCTCGGAGTCATCTAGTAGTCTGTGAGAGGAGTAGACAGTAACAACTGTGCCAGTAGGTGACCCTGTGGATGCTCTTGAATCGGTGTCAGAAGAAACATCGTCATCATCCGGGTCGAGCTCGTCGGGTGTGAAATTAGAAGGGAGTTGAGGTTGCCACTGGATTAAGGCGGTCTCGATAGCTTGGGCGGTAGACTCGAGCTCGGTGCGGAGGACAGCGGTCTTGGAAGGACTCTGATTTGTGCGGACGGCGTTGGCTAGCTCGGTTTTCAGCGCACGGAGGCCGGCGAGACGGTGAATGATAGGCCATAATGTCGTGGCCATGCCGAGGAGTGTATCGACATTGCCCATAGGGGACGTAAAGGGGGTAGCACCCAGAGGGGCCAAAGGCTGTAGACATGCGGGCGTGGGGGCAGGCGAGATGGGTGGGGTGCCGTTGGAGAGAGCGGTGATCACGTCGTAAAATCGGAAGGCCTGCGTACCGATGTTAGGGGATTCTTTCTTGACCGGAGCCCAGGTGGGGTAAGTCAGCATACTCGTTCTAGAAATGTACTTGTCTGGTCTTCCGGGTCCGAAGCCGTGCCCATGACCGTAAGAGCCCCCTTTAAATGGTTGGAGACAATGTTAGATTGTCCTTTTTGAACAAGCTGCGAGACGGTTAGCCCCTTTGTCCCCACTTGGCCCAGCCTGTTTTCCTCAGGTGCCTCAAGAAGGACTCACGCATTCGTAATACACCAGCAGCATAATGGCCGCCAGAATCTCATTCCGGCTGACCTCGCCGCTGCTCTGCTGTATCAACTGTGCAACCCCCCTGATGGCCATATTGTGGAAATACAGCGAGTTTTCCGGGTTCTCCACCCCTCGATACTCCAAGTGCGCGGAAGCAAGCGCGAAGATAGCATAGGTCACTGGCGAGTCTCCGCGGGTCAGGGGGAGCACCAGTTGCTGAAATGGGTTGCCGGTTTCCTCGCGGAAGACGATCAGATGTGATAAGACGTTGCAGAAATGATCCACAAGCGCGCGACGGTTTTGCTTTTCCGAAAACTCATAGAAGTCGGGGAGGCGAAACTCCACGGTCGGGGAGGCCACTGGGCAGGGTGCGATCATGGCAAGGTCAGGATATAAGGATTTCTTCCTCGGAACTATCGTGACACTCGTTGGGGGCTGCTGGGAACTGGTTCCCTCATCATCTGCGTTTTGGTCTAAGATCTCGGTTGGGGGTAAGGACGACGGGGGAAACCTCCCCAGCACACTTTCCACGGGGCTCGGGGTGATCGGATAGTCGAAGGGATACGCAAGGACATCCTCAGCGAAATCTCGACCGTAGAAATCGGACTCATAGCTGGAGTGGCTGACTTGCGAAAACAGCCGGATCATCGGCTGCGAACTGCAGGGGCTTCCAGGTACCGTCGATTCACGCCGTTTCCGTTGCCGTGGTCTCGCGATTTCGTACGAGCAGTCGGCGCCCTGCTCCTCGCAGCGGCTGCACTTGGGCCGCCTTTCGTCGCATTTCTTTTTCTAAACAACAGTGAGTTGGTTGGCCAAATCGGGGGCAGGGATTTTTACGGCGGCTGGGCGATGCTTCACAAACCTTTTCCTTGCTTCGTCACGGTCAGAGGGTAAGGTCTTGAAGAAGAGTGAACATGATACCAAGGAACAATAGCATTACGTACCAGAATGTGCAACCTGTTGGAAAAAGAGAACCGTTAGTTTCCTGTCCCCCCAAAAAGCCACATCGTTGCTCCAGCGGACATTCAGAGTCCCTAAGCTCGTGTAGAGTGCTGTGTTCACGTACCGCTTCTTGACCGTCTCTTGGGCTGCTTCGGCGCAGCCAGTCTCGTGTACAGAAGCATCTTGTGTCCGTCGAGGCTAGTTTGTACCTCGATGCAACTATGCGTATAATCGTTCAATTAATCGTGTTTGCCAGTAGGCGTCTCTTCTTTCCGATCGCCCAATGAAAGCATCAGCTCAGGCGGTAGTGACTGCCGATTTGCAGGTCGCTGCATTCAACCGTGCACTCCAGCCATCAAGCTGCGAGGGAGCGTAGCCGTGATACCTCGAAGCCTCCAAGAAGCGGGTGTTGACTTGTGTTGACTGGCTGAGCTGGTGTCCAGTCACCACAAAACGGTAGCATCAAGGCCAATGACATGAAGTTAGGAGCTTGATGTCCTCCCAGTGAGGTTCCGAGACAGCTAGTCGGTTCTTTTCACGTGGTTTTAGCAGACCTCAGCGGCGTACATAATCGGCTGATGGAGGATGGCGTTGGATGACGGACGGATCAGCGTGGCAATGTTGATGTATGAAGTTGAAAGCCATTTGACGTTGACCCTCAGCAGGGGGGGGAGACTTCAGGGTTCCGGCGCAATGGTCGGTCGGATGGGACACAGTCTCGATCAAACGATCCACATGGGTTGCTTCCAGGTTCGCCCTCCTGTTGAGAAAGACGGGGTTGACCAATCGGCGTTGCCAATGGGTCGCCCGGCAAGGGACGCTGGGGGTTCTGCAGAGAAAAGGTGTGCGGGGGAGAATGGGGCTCCGGCCTCTTTCTGGAAGTCGAGCCTAGAACTCCGAGACCGAGCTTGTGAGGGGAGCTTGGCTACGTCCATCCTGCTGTCGTACCCTCGTTCCCCTGTGCGGTCCGCGCAGAAAATGGGTAAATCACGGCAGCTGACCACCGGCAAAGTGTGGATCTCGGCTGTGAGGGCAGCCCCGGAACAATTGTCCTGTTTCAAGACTTGGGTAAACACCCGAAAATGATTTGACGTCTTGACGTCCGTTGCGAACAACGCTGGGATCACCAGCTTTAGGGGTTATTTTTCCCCATTTGACATGCAAATTCGGAGCTTCCTGTCCTGCACATTCCCATTATGAACCTGTCAACAAAAGATCCTTTCCGCTCTGTCCGATAACCCTCAATAACCCTAACCCCTCCCCCGCAATGGCGGTGGAGCGCATAATCTGCACCACCCGATCGGGAAAACGCCTTAATGCAAGAGCTTCGAGAAGTCTCCTCGGCTCCTCACTCCATCACAGAGCTAAAAAATCCCGTTGGAGGGGCCTGGAGGCATTCAACCTCACAGAATAGGGTCGTGAAATTCATCACTGCGAGAGAGCATTCCCCAGCGAGGGGCAACCTTCCCGGGGATGCCGTCATCGTCGGTGCCGCGTAAATTTAATCCCTGCTTTCTAACGGTTTGTCTCAAAGCATCGGAGAAAGGGTTCAAAGATGGTGTGGCTGCATTGGGGTTAACTATTCCGTACTGAGTAATGGACAACAACGTTAGTTCTGCCAGGGGTCTAGAAATCGTGGCGAGTTCCGGCCAACTTTCCAACCTGAAAGTACACTAACTAGGTGACTAGGCGAACATGCAAAACGAGAAAGCGAGCGTTTGTTATTCCTCTGCTCGGGTTTCCGCCGTTCATCCCGACCCTTGCCGTCTTAAGTGTATTAGGATTTACGAGTGACACCATTAGACGAACAGCGTAGTCATCGGCAGATAAGCGGGCCGAAATCAAGCTCCTCTACACGTGTATGTATGTACGTACAGCTGAGTAGACAAAGGAGAATGTTACATTCACCCAAATGGATGAGGACCATGGGCGACATGCTATATGGTAAGGGGGACATTGCCGGTGACCCAGCCCTGGGCCTAGCCAATACGACTGGCCCACTCTACTACCTAATTGCTGAGGCCCCTTCCATTTCTTGGATTAAGTTGCGAGGCGTGATGAAATAGTGGCTTCATGCATTCAACGAGCAGGCTAGGATCGTCCTTCTCGCACGTGTGCACTACCTACACTACACTTCGACCATAGTCGGGGATTTATTGACCTGGGGCTGTGGAAGGAAGAATTTCGTGCCGTTGGCTTCTTCCTAGCCCTGCGCTAGCCGATGTCTATCATCCGGAATATGACCGGCGGGGAAGCTGGTTGCCTCGTAAAAAAAGTGGCGTGTCAAAAGTATGACTACATTTTCCCCACACACACATGCACCGCGTTTTTGGGAACGCGTCTTCCCCACATCCACAGCACCACCACCTTCAATCTCCAACATCTGCACCACCAAAACATGGCCAAAATACGTGAATTTAAGTCCGAAATATCGGCCGATGTTCACACTACCTCCGGATCTCGAAAGGATCTCACCCCATCTGAACGTGCCGCTATTGTGGCCGCATCCAAAACAGGGGTCACCCAAACAGCTCTGGCAGCCGCGTTTAAGTGCAGTCGATCATGCATTGCACGTACGATCAAACGCGCTACAACCACACAGAAACTTGAAAGTATGCCACGAAGTGGTAGGCCTGCGAAGCTCAGTGCCCAGCAAATACGATACATTCGACTGTTGGTCAAGCGGGAACCCCACATCACCTGGGACGCTTTAATAACTGCGAGCCCGATTGGGGTATCGAAAACTACCCTTCGTCGAGTTCTTGGCCCTGATTTTCGACGAGAGTAAAGTTCAAATAAGAGGACGAAGACAACGGTTACCGCAGCAGCCGAATGGCTTGCTTACGGGTGTGGAAATATGTGAAAAATCAAGACGTTGATGGAGGTATGTATGTGACTTGAAAGATAGGGGTTGGTAAGTCTCGCTACTGGTGTTTTTCAGGGGGCCTGGTTTGATGAAAGTCCGACCCAAGCTGTACCATTTACCTCTAATGGTTGGACTTTTTGTACCCCAAGAAAAAGTACAATGGAGATCTAGTCAATCTCCCGGCTCACGCCCAGGCGGAGATCACTTTGGTGGTTTGGGGGTTTTCTAGAAAGAAGGGCGGCGACTCGGGACCTGATCAGCCGGCTGATCGATTCGGTACCTTGTGGACTTATTACGGCTTTGAAGGCGGGTGGTACACCAAATATTGAAGCCATGCCAAATTTCCACATTTTGATTATACTTGGATGGGTATACCGTCCTTCGTTGAGTTGTATGCATTTGGATCTTGGACGGAGTCTACATACCATGGGGCAGTACACGGGTTGGAAGTTTAGCCATACTTTCGATACCCCACGTTAGTTGTGCCTTGTTTTGCCTCCTGTCTCTCTGTGATCGAGGTTCCCAAAAGGGGTTGTGGTGACTACAGTTTCAGATTTGAAGCGGTGCAGGAGCTTTGTCTGGGCGGTTGTGTAAAGTGTTTTGACATCTGCTGCAGGCCGCTTCGGGATATGGTCCGTGAGACCCAGCATGGAAGATAGCACAAGGGTTGACGAAAAGCCGATGCTTCAACCGAAGGTTCTATCCATTGTTTTGTCTATGCCTCATCAACCCGATTCAAGACAGCCACGCCCTCCACATGCCCCGTCTGCGGGAAAAAGTCAAACCCTCTGATACTCTCAATCTCGTAGCGTGTCCTCTTCTTCTTCTCCTTCTGCTCACCGCCCGTTTGCTCACTCTCCTTCTGCTCACTCCCCTCTCCATCTAGCCGCCTCTTATTCCCATTACCAGGCAAACCCACCTGTCCCCTAACCAACACACCGACGTCCCTCGCCTGCGTATGCACATTACAGCTCACATACACCACTCTCCGCGGCGCAAACTCCAACAACTGCCTCAAGAAGCTCGTGTCGCAGCCCTTGCGCGGCGGGTCCAGCACGACGACGGTCTCGTCCGGGTTGTACGCGCTGACGCTCTTGAACAACTCCGGCGCGTCGGCGGCGAGGAAACGGCACTGGCTCTCGTCCAGACCGTTGAGGGTAGCGTTGCGTCGCGCGTAGGCGATGGATTTCTCGGCGATGTCGATCCCGATGCTGCCGCCGGGGAAAAGCGAATATTGGGTGATGGTGAAGAGCCCGGAGCCGGAGTAGGCGTCGATGAGATACTTGATGGGTGGTTTGGAGGCAGTCGAGGCGAGAGACGAAGGCGGAAGGATATGTTCCCGGATATAAGCCGTGAAGGGGGATAAGATAGAATTGTTGTTCTGGAAGAAGGCGCCGGCTGGATTGGTGAACTGGAAGTTGTCGATGTACTCGGTCGAGGTGGCATTTTGGTCCGTGATACATGTCTTGAAATCGACGTGCGTGTCGGCGTCGACGCGGACAGCATTCTCGGGAACGCCTTCCGGCGTCTCGATGGCATCGCTAGGTGAGGCCTTGACGATTCGCTTAGTGTCCTCACGCAAGAGGATGGTCGCGCCCTTGACGTAATTTCCATACTCGACTGCCATGCGCGCCCGCTCGTCTGTCAACCCCTTGCGGACGGCATCCGTCGCAATAGGGCAGTCTTCAATATCCAAGACCTGGCGTGTGCTCTTGGGCGTGAAGCCCACCGCCGGCATGAACGTGTGGGCATTCTTGGGCCCTCGACGCTTGTTTCCCGGGGGCGCATCGAAGTGAGGTGTGAGCTTAGTGCGGTAGCCGTATTGTAGCGGACTCCCAATGGTGTCGAGGACGTCTGGCACCAGCTCCGGCGACAGCCGGGAGAAGTTCTTGTAAGCCTTGACAACGATATTCCGCTTTAGCTTCAGCTGCTCGGTATAGTCTAGCATCTGGAACTGACACCCCGAGCACTTAGCAAAGTAGCCGCACTGAATTCGGCTGTCATCCCGGAGGGCGGACGGCTTGACAACGGAGATAAAATCAGCGGCCGTATACCCTTCCTCAAAGTTGTGGCGGTACACCTTGGCTTTCACCGTGTCTCCCGGGATAGAGAACGGCACCACGTAAATGTGATCAGACCCCTTTTGTTTCGCCAACCCGTCGCCTGTTGACGACAATTCCACGACCTCCAGTTCAATCTCGGTGCCTTTCCTTGGTAAGGGGGTCTCTTCCTCTTCGGCAGAAGCACCACCCTCAACATCATCCACAATCTTCTGCGAATCCAACATTGCCTGGATATCCGCCATCAAAACCTCCTCATGAGACCCATCCTGGAACGTCTTCTGCTTCCTCCTGTGCTTGGCACCTTTGCGCTGATGACCACCATTGAACGGCCTTTTGCCGGGTTGTTTGTGGTTGTCTCCGGCCTGTGCTGGTACTGCCATTGGCGTGGCACCAGCGTCGATTGTGGACTGTCCGGTTGCCATGGTGAAGTTTGTTCGAGCCCAGAATTTGGCCGGGAACGATGCCGGCACCGATAAGGATGAGAATGTTGATGTCCGACGAATGAGAGGCGAGGTAAATGTAAGTGTTAAAACACTTGGTTGCGTCAAAACCTTGACACCGGGAAGTCGCATGGATGCGATCACCCGCTGTAATGTGAGTTTCTGACACAAATCGACAACTAAGTACAGGGAGGGGAAAGAAGGATTAGTTTGGGAGGAGACTTGACGAAAGTCTAATGCAGAGAGTATCGAATTCGGAAATTTTTCACAGTGGTAAAAAATCTCAAGCATCGGGAAAGGCCAAGGCGCTGGAGTGGTGCGTGCACGGACCAGCACCAACGCCCCTGAAACCAAGCAAGAACCCGACACCTACAGCCAAAGGAGGAGGGAATGTCAAGATACCCCAAGTATACATTGAATAGGAAGTCCAGTTGAAAGCCAAAATAAAGCAACATGCCAATTGTGTGTGAAGCTTTTCCAGTCGCCCGAAGCCATACTCATCTCAGTTCACCTTCCCATGCCTTCCCAATGCCATCCTCCCGTAACCCAGTAACAACTATGAATAAATGAATAAAGGGTATCATCATACACATACCAGACAAACCCGTCTGGGCCCTTAGCTCTCAAGCTCTCAAGTCCAACAGACACACCAATCTTCCCAGCCCAGTTGATTTGAGGCGGCGTGCTACCCAAGCAGAACCTGTTCATACTGCTCCGGATCCAGATGTTCGCACAGCGCTCCCTGTAGTGCAGCCCTGCTCCTCGCAATAGCCGGTAATACACCGTCGATCTGACTTAGGTTGCTCTTCATACTCTCCATGTGGTTCCCAATCTGCTGCGATAGCGCGACAAGCGCTTCGTCTTGTAGGTCCTGAAGCCGTGCACCACGTTAGCACATCAAGACAACTAGATGGGAAGTGAGAGGAGCAAGGAGAGACAACAACAAACCTGGAAAACACCGCCACCTTCAACACCCGCCGTCCTCGACACAACGTTCAACCCATCGCCTTTCTCCTCATCCCGACCTTCGCCAGCACCAATCCCACCGACCAAAACATGCTCTCGCCCCTTCCCTTTCCCCTCTCTCCAACCCCTCGCCTGTGCCCTCGCATTCCCCTCCAACCGCCTCAAATTCTCATAATCTCTCTCCAGCGCCTTCTCTTCCCGCTCCTTCTCCCCTTTCAACAACACCACACTATGCAGCAGCGGATCAAGCGCCCTCTCCAACCCAGCAATCGCGTCAACCGTCTTCTCAAAGTTCAACTCCGTCTCATGGCCCCCACCACCACCACCGCCACCCCCGTCTCCACCATCTTTGGGTTTCCTCCCCCTCACCTTGGGCGCGGGCACCGCTGGCGGCGGGAAGGGCATCCCCTTGACGAGCTTGGCGTGTAGTCGGGTGGAGAAAGTGCGCAGAATGGAGGCCGCTTGGGCGTGTCGTTGGTCGCGCTCGCGAAGGCGGTGCAGGACCGGCCGGGCACTGTCTCGGAGGAGGGAGGATATGGCGTTGATGGAGGGTGTGGAGAGCGGGGCCCATTTGGAGGCGATGGTGGTGCGCGGGATGTGTCGGGTGAGTGTGGTTAGTTGATGGGGTCTTGAGGGGGGAGGTGGTTGGGGCTCGTTCTCGGATTCTTGGTCTTGCTGTTGCTGCTGCTGTTGCCGGGAGGGTTGGTTGGTATCGAAGGAAGTGCGACGTTGAGGCGATTTCTTATGTCGTCTGCGGGGGTTGGTCGAGCCCGGCGCTTCCGCGGGTTGGCTGGGAGATCCGGCCTCGCCAGAGGTCCGAGGGGGACGCCCACGGCGCTTCTTAGCTCCTTGCTCTTCTACCTCTCCTTGAGGATGGTCATTCTGGTTCTGCGCCCTCGAAATGGACAGCTCGGTCAGAGAAGGACGGCCGCGCCTTCGTCTTGCAGCAGCCTGCGGTTGCCCGCCGGACGCAGCCCCATCTTGGGGAGGTTCATTCCCCGGGGACTCTCGTGTTCTTGGACTTCGTCGGGTGGAATTTTCTCCTGTGTTTATGTCCTCGGCCGCATCATCCTGTCCCAGCGACTTTCGTGGAGGCCGTCCTCTTCGCCTCCTTGCGGCCTCGGGGGCTTCTGGCGAAGGCTGCGCGGGGCTATCGCCTGCTGTCCTGGCCGGGTTCTCATCCAAAACGGAAGCCTCTTGGGGAGCGCCGGTCACAGGCCTGCCTCTCTTAGGAGCCTTGATTCTCCCGGCCCTCTCTTGAATATCCTCCGTCTCTTCACCAAGACCGTCACGCTTCCGTTTCCGCGGCCGTGTGTCCACCGGGCTACCTGCTTCTGGTTCGGGTTCGCTAACTTTGGGCGGTCGCCCCCGTCTCTGGGTGGCGGGGTTCGATGGACTGGCTGCCGTGGGCCGTGCTTCTTCTTGTACTATGGTATCAATACTTTTTCGCGGTCTCCCTCGCTTCTTGGGGCCATCAATCGGCCCAGCTGGTTCCTCCCCCGGCGCATTTTCGGGATCGCGCGCCGACGCGATCGAGGCTCGTGGGGGCCGACCGCGTTTCTTCGGTTGACTTTGTTCGCGTGGGGCCTGGATCATGTTAGTTAGGGTCGAGCAAAATCGAATTATTTCCGTACCATAATAACAATGTCCCGGTTCGGACGATCATAGAATCGCCCGTTTGTATTGTTATATTTGTTTCTGGTAGTGTTGACGTTGAGCCACACTCGTCATTACCAATTCCAAGTCCCACTGTGGCTGGAAGGCGCCCAAGCGCGTTCGAGGCTCAAGCTGTGAACGCGAACCCAAAAGGCTCCACTTAAAATTAATCCCCAGCTCAAGTACTCGTTCCCGAAAATACAAGGGGGCAAACACGACCCCGGGCACGCTAAAGAGCCGGGGTCACAATTGAAAAGAAATATTGGGCAGAATCTCGACAGGAGAAGATTTGCGATCCTCCCCCTTCTATTCTGTTGATTTTCCGAGCTTGTTTTTGTTTGGATAGGTTCATTGCTATCATAGCGATCCTGTAATCTATAGCTACTTCAGGCACCCACACGGGCCCCCTCTTTACATCATCCTTTAGCTCATAGGCTACAGCTGCAGCTCAGCTCCCTCGCACCACACCACATCACCCACCCCTTTCTTCCATCAATTCCGCGTACCTAGCGTCGATAGCCCGTCTCCCCCGAAGTCTTCCATCAACGACACACGTCACACCACGCCCTCCGCAAAAATGCGCTTCTCCACAACCGCCCTGCTGGCGCTGCCGGTGCTTGCCGCGGCCGCTGAGAGCCCGTTCGAGCAATACAAGGCCAAGTTCCAGAACTTCATCAGCAACTTTGGCGCGGCAACACCCAGCGCGGAACGGGAGAACGCGCCAGCGGCCGCGGCGCCCGGTGGTGCGTCCACGGGCCGGGCGAAGTCAAAGAAGGTTGTGGAGCCCAAGAGCATCGAGACTCTGACGCTCGAGAACTGGAAGGACACGTTGTACAGCCCTGTGCAGACCGACGCGACGGGCCCTGAGGAGTGGCTGGTGCTGTTGACTGGCGGGAACAAGACCTGCTTCGGTATGTTATCACGATTCTAACGCTCCAGTACTGTCTAGTAGAGCACTATGATTGTCGCATCACCTGCAGTTTTGCTAACCACGAATTGCGCTCCCTCTCCAGGCCACTGCGCCAAGATCGAGACAGCCTTCAGCGAGTCCGCGCTCAACTTCGCGGCGCTCCCGCCGTCGCAGCCGTCGCCGCACCTGGCCAAGCTCAACTGCGACGACCAGCCGGTGCTGTGCAACAGCTGGTCCGCCAACACGGGCGCGCTGTGGTTGTTCAGCCTGCCCCCACCGCCGGCCCCGGCCGACATCGCCACCAAGCGTGTCAACCTTACCACCGTCACGACCCAGGACATTGTTGACGCATACACGGCGTCCAACCGCACTGAGGCGGGCTGGCAGACCTTCGCCCCCGATGGGTACTTCCATCCCCTTGAGGGCAAGCTGGCTAAGCTGGGTCTTTCTGTCCCGCTGGGTTATGCCCTCTGGGCGTTGAACGCTATCCCCTCGTGGGGCATGATGCTCATTGTGTCGTTCCTGAGCCGCACCATGATGTAAGTCTCCAACGCAGTCGTTTTTGTGTGTGTGTGTTGGTTCTACCAGGTTTCTAACCTAGTCTCTTTGTAGGAACCGTCGCATGGATGGTATGGCCGGTGGCCGGCCCGCTGGCGCTCAGGGTGCTGCTGCCGCGCCCCGCGCTGCTCCTGCCGGAGACGGCCGCTCGTAAACGAGCTATGAGGCTTGGCGCGGAGTTGCTCGGTTGTGTGTTGGAGACCTGGTCATTTTATTTATGATAGTACTATAATTGCGGGGGCGGGGATGTGGTTGCCTTTTTCCTGTAGGCTTGATTGATCAGTAGACATGGTTGGGGGTGGGCTTAGGACGGAGTCCTATCTTGGATTGTATCTGAATGTTGGATGCCGAAGATGCGTCACGGTAAATGCAGCTGTTATTTTTGGAAATGAAAATGGTTTAGTTCAGTTATTATTGGCCCGACAAATCGCTTCTAAGTTCCCCAGCCCATCGAGGACTTGCTCAGGCAGCTGGCCATTAGCCAGTCGTCCATACCGTAAGTCACTCAATGCATCAACCGTTTGCCGAACTGAAGCGAGCAGCGATGCCTCTTCCTCCTCTAGTAATTGCAGTTCGGCTTCCAGCGCACTTATCGCGGCCTCCATCTCGGGGAGGATTGTGGAAAGTGTGTGTTTGTCGTTTTGTGGTTCTGACCAGTTTCCCAGCTGCAGGAGGGGTCAATCAACACAACGCCCACATCATCGTCAAGGGGCGCCACTTTGGATTGGTTCAATACATCACTCACCATTCTCTCAATATCCACTTCATCATCCTGCTCCTGCGCCTCGGCCTCCCGTTTTGCCCTGATCACAGCTCGCCGCATTGCTTTGCCATGCTTGGCCTCCTCCTCGACCTCCTCGGCTACAGCATCTACCACAGCATTGCGTTGGCCTTGTAGATCGCGGTACAGACTCCGAATTTTGGGGGACGACTGTAATGGCCGTGGGAATAGGGCGATAAATTCTTGTAATGAGATGATTCCGGGAAGCTGGGCTGGCGTGAGGAGGTAATTGCTGAGGATGGCTTGCTCAGTCGGTGCCATTTTAGGGAGAACGTCAAGGCAAAGCCCCGGGAAATGTCAAGATATGAAAAATTGAAAGTTTTATTCGACCCCCAGTGCAGTTCCTGATGAGTGATGACGGGAGAGGGGCACAATTGGGGGTTGAAGCAAGCGCGTAAGGGCCACTCAGCGCGTGTTCATGTGATCCGTGCACCACACTCCTTGTCCCCAGCATCTCACCCGCGACTCACATATCCATCTTAACCGCCCCTTTCTCATCGACGCACACCGGACTTCATCGCCACCAACCTGCTTTTCTTTCGGATTCTTTGGACCTCACGTGAAGGTGCTACTCCGTGACCTTGGGATCAAACTGGTGTCTGGAACCAACAGCGCTTCTCTCTGGCCTTTTCACCGTTGGCTCTCGTGACCAGGAAAGATTTCAACACTCAACAATTTTTCCGCTTTTGGACTCCGGACACCGTCAAAAACACCGATACTGCGTGTGCCACTACAAAATACCATCGGACCTTACTTCTTCTGGTCCAATTACTTTCTAAAACAACCCAAAACTCTATCGAAACCACTCCCACGAGTCTCAACTTCCATCATTCACCCAGGAGACAACCAATACCATGGCTCCCCCCAAGCAACAACAGCCGCCTTTCCAGAAGGACGAGCGTGTGCTTTGCTTCCATATGGAGATGCTGTATGAAGCCAAGATTCTCGACACCATGCCGGCGGAGAGCGGCGAGGGATGGCAGTACAAGATCCATTACAAGGGCTGGAAGAGCTCCTGGGACGACTGGGTGCCACAGGATCGCGTGCGCAAGTTTACCGACGAGAACAAGGACCTGGCGGCCCAACTACTGGCCCAGTTCAAAATGCTTCAGTCCGGGAAATCGGCCAAGCAGTCCGCGAAGAAGGTCACCACGTCCAGGGCGGCTAACGGGTCCGAGTTGGGTTCTACCCGAGGCAGCGAGGAGCGCACTGCGGGCGCGACAGCTACGACGACCGGCAGAGGTCCGCGGAGGACGAGGGACTATGAGATGGAGCAAGTAAGTGTCTTTTTTTTACACTCGTTTCCTTTTGTACATTGCCCCTTTCCGTTTCACTTGTTTGGGGTTGCTCTGTTTTCATGGTATTGTTGCGTTGTTGTGTTCCTGCCTGGATATTGCGGGAACTTCGAGGCGCAAGTGTACATCCCTATTGTTCCCCAAGGGCAATAGAGACTTGCCAGAAGTAGGGTATTGTTCTCGACGAGAATACACCTAGGCCCTGGCCACCTACCACTTCAAAAAGGGAGGCTACACTGTTTCCGAACAACTCATCCCGTTTCCACCACTTCCTCAACCCGACTTTCAACACCAACTCAGAGGCGACACTCCTGCGACAATTTCAAACATCAACATCAAGGAACACCAAAACAATCCGGTTGGCCAAGCTCGCGGCTTGTGCCACTTCACCAACTACACCTTTCTCCTTCAACTTCCACCACTGTTGTTACGACTTGTCTCGCGACCCGTCACAACTTTAAACCCATGTTCTTCCTCCTTTTCTCCCCGTCGTCAAAACACCATCCCCCTCGCAGAATGGCTGCCCAAACCGCCACCACCTCCTCCTCCGAGTCGGCTCTGCGCCGCAGCACGCGCGCCCGCCGCCCCACCGCGGGTATCGTCAAGACCGGTGTCCAGAAGGCCGGCGCCAAAAAGGCAGCCGAGTCTATCAAGAAGGCTGTGCCCGCCGCTGAGAAGGCACACGCCGATGGGAAAAAGCCTGGCAAGAAACACCGCCAGGTCCTCGCGGACCTGCAAGCGGTCCAAGGCAAGACGGAATTCGAGAGGTGGGAGGAGGCCGCGTTCAACGCCGCGCAGGCCCGCGACGGGTTCCTCGTGATGCCGACGCCCGAGACATCCATCGTCAAGGGTGCCGGCCATGTTGGGCCCGGACGTTTGGACGAGTTGATAGGGTTCACCCCCTCCGTCGGCGCGGACCATCCTAAAATCAAGGAGGCCGTGGCCGACGGAGGTAGTGAGAAAAGGGTGCTGAGGCGGTACTGGAGCGGCATCCACCCGAAGACCAGAATGCCCCTCGCGGGGACTCCGGCAGAGTCGCCTTTTGGAGAGCCGCCAGTCAAGCCCAAAGCGGCCAACCAGAGAAGGGCCAAGAAGTTGGCGAAGAGGGCTGCCAACGCCAGCGACGCTGCTGCGACGACAACACCGACGATCCTTGACGCCGTATGTTACGACCGAGTTACCAGACGATACCCGACAATGCGGAAACCGATCCGGAGGCAATTCCATCACGGAGTACAAGCGGGCTCCGAATGATTCATCGCTGAAACAGGAACCATTTCCTTTGTTACTGATGCCGTTCATCACTCACTCTTCCATCAGCCCAAGCGGGCGGATAGAGGCAATCGGACTTGTGCCTTTCGTTTCCTCCCGTCCCCCCTACCCCAAATACCTTTGCTTTTCTCTTTGCGCGGCCGACAATTTAGAAGCAACGATGCTAACCCCTCACAGGAGGATAACTTCCATAACCGGCCGTCCATCAAGGTCCCCGTCCCCGACCATCTTAAGGCGATGCTCGTCGACGATTGGGAGAACGTCACCAAGAACCAGCAGCTCGTCCCACTCCCACATGCCCACTCCGTCAACGAAATCCTTGACGACTACCTCTCCCACGAGAGGCCGCACCGCGAGCAGGGCAGTGCTTCGCTCGACATCCTGGAGGAGACCATTTCCGGCCTGCGCGAGTATTTCGACAAGGCGCTCGGCCGCATCCTGCTGTACCGGTACGTTTTTGTCTCCGCGCTCATCCTCCTCGCTTGCTAATCACCTAGAACAGTTTCGAGCGCATGCAATACCACGACATGCACAAGCTCTGGGGCCAACCCGATGGCCAGCACAAAAGTGCTGTCGATACCTACGGCGCAGAGCACTTGTCGCGTCTTCTCGGTATGATTCCTTTGTTTCCTTTCTTCCTTCTTCCTCCAAATGACCAATGACTAACGCTTTTTGCTTCGCACGCACAGTCTCGCTCCCGGAGCTCATTGCCCAGACCAACATGGACCAACAGTCGGTCAACCGTCTCCGTGAAGAAATCATGAAGTTCACCAACTGGTTCGCGAGGCACGTCACCCGGTACTTTGTCAGCGAGTACGAGAACCCGGGGCCGGCCTACCTCGACCTGGCCCGCACCAACTGAGCTTCCTCTCCCTCCCTCCTCCCTCAGCAAGACAGACAATGCCACCGACAACAGAGTAGCTTGTCCGTTCGTCTAGTTTTAAGCCTTTCAAGACAGCTTTCAAGGCGCCTAAAGAGCTACCAAATCCTCAATAATCAGCGACATTGAGGAAAGCCGCTGTCTGTAGCACGCCTGCTAAGTCTAGGCAGCCACCTAGCCCGGAGTTAGGCCCAAAGCCGGTTGCTTTTTTCTTTGGCGGCAAACAGAGAAGTCGTGTCGTTGTACTTTTTGCATCGTTTGTTTCCCTTCTTTTTTTTCTCTTTTTTTCGGATTTGGTTTCAGCACCATGGACACTGGGCGCTGGGAGCCGGCACATTGGGGGGAATAGCTAGACCACGTTGTAATATCTGTCATCAGATCACAACTCATCCTCGGATGCGGCTCAGTCACGCTAGGAAGCCCATGGAATAGGAAAGTGCTGGAAAACGGACATGTAGGTCGTACACATACAACATGGGCCGTTGTTGTACATGATATTCTTCTTCAAGTTTCGTTTTCTGCTTTTACTCTTCGGATCGGTTCTGGTCAATAAAGTAGCGGACGTGGGTTTTTCTTAGAACTTTATCTCGGGTATGAATCAATGACGTTGTGGCTTCGCAGACAATAGCGTGAGTGAACCGGTGTGGTGCTCACTCAAATCGTGAAGGCGTGTCTTGAAGCAGCAACACAGTGATCCCATGAACTCAAACGTATTTTGTCGTACATAAATATTCTACAGCAGGGAGGTAGTGTTGATCCGCCAACAACATGTCCTCAAGCGCACCAACTTCCCTACGCTCATCCCTTCGTTATCCCCCCAGAAAGATTCTCCCAAGTCGGCATAACGACCCCTCCCCCAACTTCCTCGCCATCTCCTCCCCTCCAACCCCCTCCAAAAGCCCATCTCATAACCTCACCTCCCCCTCCTCCCCCTTCCCCACCTCCTTACCAACTGTCCCCGTCCCCGTCCCGGCCCCAGCAACCAACCCATCCGCCGCCCGCCTCGAAGCCCCAAAACTCTCAATCCAAAACCCCGGCTCCGGCGCCCTCTGCGCATACACCTCTTGTTTTGTCAATGCCCGGTCGACCTCCTCGACCTTGACCAGCTCCTTCACCTTCATGATCATACCCGCGATGTCGGCGGACACGGGCTGGAAGACGAGTTGGCCGCGGCGGTGCAGGCCGAGGGCGGCAAGCACGCCGCGGGTGCGCTTGGGCATGCCGATGAAGGAGCGGTGGAGGGTTATTTTGAAGAAGGACATTTTGGTTGTGGGCGGGTGGATGTGTAAGTGGATGTAGGTGTGGGTGGTGTGTGTTGGGTTTGGTGGCGTGTTTGAGAGCCCGGGGTTGGGGTTCGTTGCCGTAGTCGAGTCGATTGGTGCACTATGCCGTAAGATAATCGATTCGAAGGCCTGTGTTTTCCCTAGCCCGCCTGCCTACCCCTCGTCGTCGTCCCGGGCGTGGTAATCGTGGGGTTCGCGATTCGCAGATCGTCCTTTTCGACATCATCAGTATCCTTCTCTATCCCTCTAGACAAAAACAGAGTAACTCACCCAGCTCCAGTGCTAGTAGTCCCAAAGCCACCAGTGGCGCACTCCAAATCTCAACCTCGGGGCTTTTCGACGAACGCGACTATGCAGCTAGCTCTTCTCCACGAGGCGCAAATCAATCGCTCGTCGTCAATTGTCGGCTGCAAGAAAATACTAGTCGGCCCGGCAGCGCCGGCAGCGCCAGCTGTCAGCCCAGCATGGCCTTCAATGCCCCACTTCACCCGATAACATCAAAAAGAAAAAGCCCCACTAGATAAATATTCTGCCACCCACCACCGCCTCCCCTTTTCCAACCACTGTTTCAACGCTCAACAACTTGTTCTCGAACAAAAAGGTCACAGTAGAAAGGATCCGTTGAGCCCTGCAAGCCAGCAGCACCATCCCCCGCCCCCCATCCATGATTCCATTCAATTGATTGATTGCATCCAAATCATCAGTCAATCCGTCCGTCCCCCGTCAGTCAGTCCACCACACCGCCTTCCCGCTTGACCTCCTTGCCCCGCGTTACATCCAAAAAGCCAACCCACCACACCCTCCCACATCACCCCTCCACCGCCTCAGCCATAGTAAGCTCTTTTGGCTCTGTTCTTGTGTACCGCTCACCTCACCGCACACACACACACACTCACATACACACCACCGGGTAGTTTTTCGGAGTTGAGACCGGACCTTCTTCACAGCTTCCGGGAAAGAAAAAGGAAAAACAAGTCCGGAGGAGCGGGGCACGATCGGTGACTTTTCTCGGTTCTTGAACTCCTTGCTTGGGGGGGTCAAGGGAAACTTCCCGACGTTGGGTAAGTTAACCTGTTTTCTCGCGAAGGGTCTCCCGGACTTGTGAGTGAGCATCGCGTCGATTCCCTTGATGTCCATCTCGTGTGCTCATCTCCGAAGCTCGGCCGTCTCTCTCAGGGGTAAGGGCTTGAAGAGAAGAAGGGCCCGCTTACGTTACAGCGGCACTAGCCCGGCAAACCTTGCAGCTAAAGTGGGTGCGGATGCAGTAAGTTGGATGTGTCAGGTTGTCAACGTTCGCGATCATACCGCGCCATGAATTGGGAGAGAAAGTAAAAAGCATGAGAAGGCACACAAGGCTTCGGTTACTGATTAAAATTTCTAACTAATCCGGGCCTGTTCCCTGCTCTCCCACCGGCTGTGCTATCAAGAGCCCACCTGCCAGTGCCTCGCGTTGAGGAGGAAATCATGACACATCCCATGTTGCGAGCCCGTCCCATATCTCGTGAAAACGTGCGTCTAACTTCGTCTCTAAAAATATATCGCTTTCCCTCCCTTAAATCTGGACCTCAACACGGCCCTCGGTGCCCGGCGGGCCGGCCTGCTGCAAGCTCGGCAGGATGTACGTAATGTCATCCCAGGGGTGACGGTACAGACCGGTGCGCAGACGCTTCTGGTCGAGATAGTGGGCAATCAGACCAATGGAGCGGCCGAGCACGAAGAGACCGTTGAGCACACCCATGCTAAGGTAGTCCTCGGCCTCCTCTGCGCTGAATGCGCCGCAGTTGCGCATCAGGTCAACGAAGCACACGGCAATGCAGCCGTCCACGTTCAGGATCAGGTTGTCCTTCTTCGATGTCGTGACGGTTTCAACGGCCAGCGCGTAGTCAAGCATCTTAAAGCTGGGGAACTTGGCCTTGACGTATTCCTTGACCAGCTCCACGCGCAGATCGGGGTTGTTCCGTGACTTAACACGGTGCCCGATACCGGGGATGAGCTTGTTTTGCTTGCGCATGGTGTCGACGAACTCGCGCGGGCTAAGACCCTTATCGAAAGCCTTGGTGAACTCCTCGGCGGCGCCGTCCAGCGCACCACCGAACCGCGAACCAATAGTAAGCAGACCGCTCACCAACGCAGAGATAAGATCCTTGCCGGCACGGGTGGTGATAATGGTGTTCATGGCACCGGACACGGCCGGGCCGTGATCAGCGGTAAGCATGAGCACCATCTCGAGGAACTTGGAGGCGTAATCGGGCAGGCGGCGGCGGAACCACAGCAGCGACATGACACCACCAATGCCAATGTCCTCGCGGAAAACATCCGAGATGGGCATCCCAGCGTAGAGGAGCTCCTGGCCACGATCGTCCGAAATGGTCGAAATGAACGCAGCCGGCTTGCGGATGAGGCCGAGCTCCTGAGCCCACGAGTAGTCGATGGGAATCTTGGGGACAACGGGTTCGGGCTGGGGCTTGATGGTGCCCTCCTTAACGAGCTTGTCGTAGAGAGCCTTGAGGACGGCCGGCATGTCCTCAAAGGTGTCAGGGACGTGGAAGCCAGCTTCCCGCATGCTCGAGTTCTTCTTGGCCGCCGTCTCAAGCTGAGAGTTGGCAAACGAGCCGGCGTGGCCGAACTGAACCTCAGTCTTGAACATGCTAGCGCAAGTACCGATGGCCCAGGCCACAATCGGCTTGGTGATGATGCCCTGCTTCACAGCCTCAATGACCTTGTACTCCTCAACACCACCAACCTCACCGAGCAGGACGAGGATCTTGCAGTCGGGGTCGGCCTGGTAGCGCAACAGGTGGTCGATGAAAGTGGTACCAGGATACCTGTCACCACCGATCGCCACACCCTCGTAGACACCATCGGTCGTTTGAGAGATGATGTTGTTCAGCTCGTTGGACATGCCACCGGACTTGGATACGTAGCCGACAGAGCCCTTGCGGTAGAGCTTAGAAGCCACGATGTTGTCCATCATACCACCAGTGTTACCAATCTTGAAGCTGCCGGGCTTGATACCACCGACGGTGGCAGGGCCAATAATTGTGACACCCTTCTTTTGCGCAACATGCGCGATCTCACGAGCACGCTATACAGAAACCCCACGAGTCAGCAAACCAGTCACATAGGCTACCATTTCCACCCGGGGAGAAGGAATTCTCCCAAGAAGGAAAACTTACACGCTCCGGAACACCCTCAGCGATAATGGCGATCGTCTTAATTTGGGGGTTCTCCATAAGCTCCATCGTCGAGCTGTAGACACTGCGGGAGGAGGCAAAGTTGACGACAACGTCAACATCCGGGTGCTTGGCCACCGCCTTCTCAACCTGCTGGTACACCGGGAGGAGAGTCTCGCTCGTGCCCCAGTACATCTTGCTGACGAATTGACCGCCGAACGTGTAGATAATGCCGGCCACCGACGGCGTCGTCCGCTTGCAGATGAAGTCGAAGTCGAGCATACCTTGTACGGCACGAGGCTGCAGACCATAAACGAAGCATCGTGTCTTGTCGTTGAACAGGGCATGGGCGGGCAGCGGGCTCAGTGGCCTGCTGGGAGCGGCGAACCGGCGGATGTTGTCGTTAGCAGACAAGCCGCCGGACGGCTTCAGGTTAGCATTGCTGCTGGTTGTTGCCATTTTGACTTCGGTTTGTGTGGCTTTCTCGACTCGAGACTCGCCGTGGAAGTTTCCAATTCAGGCTGGAAAAAGAGAAGGTAAAGGTATAGATGGCGACGAGGTTCGCGAGAGCCTGGGCCGAGAGCGAGGGGAGAGTGATGGGTTCGCGGAAATGCGAGAGAGTAGGCGGGGAGCAATTTTGGGGGAAGAGGTTTTTGTCGGTCCCCGTTCGTTTCGTCGAGAAAGCACCACACTCGGGGTAGGCGCAAGAGCTCCGCAGCTGTCGAATTTAGTGAAGGCGCCCTGGCGAAGAACCGGAACTCGAACCCTCCTGCACTGGAATCCCCAAGAATTGTTGCCCATTGCTCATTGGGTGGCAGGCGGGTCAACGGTCCAACAAATGGTGGCGGTTCCCCAACTCTTTTGGGCCCTTGTCCGATCAATTGAGGGGCTACCGCCAAATCGGGAATGGTCTGGACTTTTCTGCCACATCGCTGACCAGAGGTGGGGTACCGAGCAGACTTGGTCTCCGAAGTACCGGTACACCGACGCACACCTCGTCCGATACCCCTCCGAACACCCAAAAATTTGCGAGATGCGGAATGAAGTTGCACCCCTGGGCGACGCACTCCTGGCGTTCTCCTCTGCATAGAACGAACTTACGCTGCGTGGAAAGCAGGGTTTAGAAGAATTGAAAAGGGGTATAAGAAAGCTGACGAGATATGCCCCAACCTGCAACTTCTCGCAACAGCTCAGCCAAAAAAGGGATATCATCTATCTACCTTCGGGTAGATTTTCAGTCAAAAGAGTACCGCAAGCTTCGGCCCTAGGTAGCTCAGAGAACTGCGAAGGTCTCGGGACATGTGGGGAGGTCGCGGGATTCAAGACAACAGGAGCCACGCCCGAAGTTAGGCACACGACAACCAGGAGCCTGACGTGCATGAAAGCTCCGAGGGACAGCCACTCGTGGAAGTCCCCGCGAAGAAAAAAGAAACCATAAGCCTCCATCTGATTCTCTTGGAAGTGCTGGCGCTCCTGGCAGACAACAACAGCCGGATGATCCCCACCGCTGTCCGCTCGTGAAGCCAATGCCACTCGACACAACCGCCACAGGTGGTAGAGGAGGAATATCAGGCAGTCCTCAAGTGTTCGACTAAGAACGGAAAGAATTGGTTTGAACACAGTCGGGCATCGCCAAAGGGGAAGCCGCAACGTGGACTTGGTATCGGGTATCTTTGCGGCCAAGATGCAGCGGCGGGGCAGAATCGAGGGGTCAGGAAGGCGCCAGGTGGTCGGCGGCCGAGTTCTTGGGTTTCCCGGAAAGTACCGGTACCTCAAGATGCTGACCGCCCCAAACGTAAGTGCCCCGCTTTGGAAACCCCCAATGGTTTTGGCGGGAGTGCACCACTGACTGGTACCTGGACTTTTTTTCTGGCCGCCCCCCAACCCAAGCGATTCTGTGGTCCCCTGTGCAAGCTGCTGCCCTGGGAGAGTGTTTTTGCCAAAGCCCAGTTCGGAATCGGCCCTCATCCTCGTCTTTTTCCCCAAGGGAGCTGCAACTCCAGACCAATCTTCCCCTCCTCCCACTCTGCCTTTCCTCTGGCTTGCTCCCACATCTCCGTCCGCGCCCACGCGTCTGATTTCCAGCAGTTCTGCTTGTTGAGGCTTCTCACTCAGGTAAATAAATTGCCCCTCACTTGAGGTCGGGACAGCACTGCTGCTAGTACCACTGCCTTATATCGAACCTCCCAATTTCGCAGCCAGCCGCTCGCGAACTCGTGAGCACTTGCTTGGAGGTTGCCTTTTTAGGGGACATCGCACTAACGATCCGGAAAGCAGAAGAAACACAGTAAAGCCGATTCCCACGACGTGTAAAGGGAGAAGAAAGGTTCCTTACATACCAGCAAGATGTCCGCGAAGAGCATTCTCGAAGCCGATGGCAAGGCCATCATCAACTACCACCTCACCCGTGCTCCGGTGATCAAGCCCAGCACTCTCCCTCCTCCGACTAAGCACAACGCCCCCCCCAGGCTTGCTTCGCTGCACTTCCCTGAGGACAAGGACGTCAACGCCGTGCTCGACCAGGCCGAGATCACATACCCGTGGCTGCTTCACCAGGACGCCAAGTTCGTCGCGAAGCCAGATCAGCTCATCAAGCGACGTGGCAAGAGCGGTCTGCTTGCGCTCAACAAGTCATGGGCCGAGGCGAGGGCGTGGGTTGCTGAGCGCGCTGGCAAGACGCAGAAGGTCGAGCACACAGAGGGTGTTCTCCGTCAATTCCTGGTTGAGCCCTTCGTGCCGCACCCTTCTGACACCGAATACTACATCAACGTGAGTTGCCTCATTTTCAGATGGATTGTCAAAGACAACCTGTGCTAACACCTCGCAGATCAACTCAGTCCGTGATGTAAGTTTGTTCCGAATTTCAGTACAGCCGTTTCTTGGCGCAGGGTGGGATTTGATTCGCAAAAGTAGCCCCCACTTGCAAGTGCAAGCTAGCATGGCCACAAATCGATGCTGGGTCGTGAAGTGAAGAGCCGGGAAACAAAGGAGAGGCCAAAGCGATGGGATGTGCGCACCGAGCAGCGGGTGCTTCTGAGTCTTTTTATACTCGGAAAATGCTGTGAGGGTTCGAGAGTTTGCAGGCGGGGCTTTTATCCTCCCTTGTGAAAAAATGCGGCTGTCCGTTACCTTCACGGACGAACGGAGGCTAAACCGTTTTGCGGTGTGGACCGGCCCGGCCCACCGACCGAAAGCGCGCGCATGACAAAGAGCTTCCGAAACATGGCTAACAACTCATGTCTTTCAGGGCGACTGGATTCTCTTCACCCACGAGGGTGGTGTTGATGTCGGTGATGTCGACGCCAAGGCGGAGAAGCTTCTCATCCCCGTCGACCTCAAAGAATACCCGTCAAACGAGGAGATCGCTGCCACTCTCCTGAAGAAGGTCCCTAAGGGCATTCACAACGTCCTCGTCGATTTCAGTGAGTTTTCCCTAGTCGTTTGACACACATACATCTGCTTACTATTCCGTTTTCAGTCACCCGCCTCTACGCCGTCTATGTTGACTGCCAGTTCACATACCTCGAAATCAACCCTCTGGTCGTCATCCCCAACGAGGATGCCACTTCCGCCTCGGTCCACTTCCTCGATCTTGCTGCCAAGCTTGACCAAACAGCAGACTTTGAGTGCGGTGTGAAGTGGGCTATTGCCAGGTCGCCGGCCGCCCTCGGCATCACGGCCCCGACGAGCAGTAGTGGCGCCGTTAGCATCGACGCCGGCCCGCCGATCGAGTTCCCCGCTCCGTTCGGCCGTGAACTCACTAAGGAAGAGGCTTACATTGCCGAACTTGATGCGAAGACTGGTGCCTCGCTTAAGTTGACCGTCCTCAACCCCAACGGCAGGATCTGGACCCTGGTTGCCGGTGGTGGTGCCTCCGTCGTCTACGCTGATGCCATCGCATCGGCTGGCTTTGCCGATGACCTCGCCAACTATGGCGAGTACTCCGGTGCCCCCACCGAGTCCCAGACCTATCACTACGCCCGCACCGTCCTTGACCTGATGCTCCGTGCTCCCATGGATCCTAAGGGCAAGGTTCTCTTCATCGGCGGCGGTATCGCCAACTTTACCAACGTTGCTAGCACATTCAAGGGTGTCATCAAGGCGCTCCGTGAGTACGCCAACACCCTTAACGAGCACAACGTCCAAATCTGGGTCCGCCGCGCGGGCCCCAACTACCAGGAGGGTCTCAAGAACATGAAGGCCGCGACACAGGAGCTTGGCCTCAACGCCAAGATCTTCGGCCCCGAGATGCACGTCAGTGGCATCGTACCCCTAGCTCTCATTCCCGGCAAGTGGGAGGAGAGCAAGGCTGAGGAGTTTAAGGCTTAAAGGGGTGGTATAAAGGAGGAGTAGAATTGATTATTCGCCCGGCCGTCTGAGGATTTAAACGGCACATTTTAACCCCTGGGATACGAGATCCCCAATAGAAAGTATAATACACCAGTTGAGATGCTCAACGTTTCTCTACAGGATAATGCTACTCCTCCCGGTGCATGTGTTCCCGTTTTAAATCTTCCCCGATTTTGTATGACTGACATCGCGGGGTCTACATTTTGTGTGGGAGGGCCGGCGTCGAGGCCGATAATGTCCGGTTCCGAATATCTCCTTCCTTGGCCACACGAGGTTACAGGTCGCAGCAGATCCAGCACTGCGACGGCCCAAGGCCCTTGTATTATATACGTTCAGAAAACTTGCCTCTTGTCCAGTATCACTACCTAGTTCCGGCGGAAGGGTGTGTTGCATCGTCCTCAAGCTGCCCTCTGTCTGCTCTGGGGAGGACATGGCCCGAAAAGTCTTCTCACCCGATTTTGGTACATAGTAAAGGCAAGCCCGCATTGAACTCGATAACCCAGGTATAACGAGTTAGCGAAAATCTTACGTCGGTTGTCACTGCCGTGTTTTTTTTCTTTCTACTTTCTCAGGGGTCTTGAGATTTGGCTAGGTAATTAATTGACGCACTTGGGATACCAGCCACCGGGATGTCAATGACAAAAGTACAGGTGATTAATTTCGTTTTTCTTTAATCACTCATCGGCCGTGTTGGATAGTTACATGTTTTAGTGCTCAGCACTCCCTCGGTCTGTGCATAGCTCCCCGTAGATTGTTTTCTTTGCCCCCTTCCTCTTCTAATATCTTCTTTCTTATTTGCCTCACCCGTTTCCCGGCATAGTACGAAGTACTCCGTAGTTTCTCCTGTTTCCCCCATTAACTATGTGTAAGATCATTTGCCGTGGAGTTGATGTGATATTCGGCAAACCTGATCTTCAATCCAACAAACCCAATTCTGTCAATTCGTGGTTTATGTCGATCGGTGTGCATCACAATTTTGGAACGTCACAACACAGTGGAGTTAAGGGATTTTCCCCCAGCAAACCACCCCTGGATGTAATATTTTCTGTTCGGTTTGACCGCCCGTTTGAATTGGGTTTTCCTGGCACTGTTTTTGTCACTGTCTGTCGGTTGCTCGCGTGCTGATGGCTGGGTTGTTGCGAGTGGTCAAGCTTTGGGGGGAAAAGGGGGGGGTGGAAAGCAAGGCACGCTGTGGGCAAGGTGGAAATAATTCGTCAGGTTGCTGGCGAGATGTTGAATGATGGAGGCTAGGTTGAAGGGATATACTGAAATCAATGAAGGTAAAGGAAATTGACCGGTAGATATACCTAAGGTGGGCAGCCGTGCATTTTTTCGGTAAGCTTCGGTTTCGGCCACGGAGCCGAGTGGTGGTTTGAAGGACGTGCTGGTTGGGGGAAGCTAACGGAAAGGTAACATAGAGGAAGATGGTTTGTGTTCAAAGGGCAAAACTCCAACGCATGGGAACGGCCATGAGAGAAACCACCAAAGCAGAGGAACGGAACGCTGACACAAGCACAAGACCGAAACAAAGCCTAATTCTTCTCCTCTACTCCCCAATTCGAAGGTATAGCCCCCGCTCCCACTCTCTCCAACTTCTACACCAACATTAACAACCCAACCAACACAACCAAATCCCTCATCGGTATCCTTCCACAAATCTCCAAGCATCTGCTAGACCCCAACCCCAAACTCCCCATCCCGTCAACAGCCTCCATCCTTGTTTCCCCACTAATCGCTTTACATGATAAAAGCACCAAGGACAGCAAAGATGCTCATAGCCGCAGCAGAGACCACACCAGCGCCGGTGATGGGCGCCGCGTCGTCGCTCGGGGTGGCGTCGGGCTCGCCGGTGCCGGTACCGCTGCCGCCGCCGGAGGTGCCAGAGCCCGTGTTGCTACCGGGGCCTGGATAGAGAGTTTCGTTAGTCCAGGTTTTTTTATAAAAGAAAAGGGTGGGGGGAGACGGAAGGGGAACGCACTGTTGATGGTATCGTCGGCGAGGGGCTTAACGGCCAGGTTGGTGATGACAGAGCCATCCGAGTTCTTCACAGTAAACTTGACCTTCCAGTTATCAATCTTGACAATCTGGCCCTTGGGGGCATGCTTGATGCCGTCGTCAATAAGGGCCTGAGCACCAGGGGGCGGGACGGGCAGGGTGAAGTTGCTGTTGAAGCCCTTGGTGGTGATGAGCTTCTCGTCGCAGACGGGGGCCTTGTTGGAAGACGAGGGGGCCTTTTGCGCCTGGATGGTGGTGAAGTCGAGCTTGCCGTACTGCTTCTTGAGGTCGTCGTAGTCGGTGCGGAGCTGGGCGGACCCGTCGGTCTTCATGCTGACCAGACCGAAGTTGTTGTCCTCCTGGGTGTACTCGTAGACGACGCCGCCGGAGAAGACGTCGGTCATTTGGTTGCCGTAGATGGTGGAGACTTCGGTGAAGATGCGCGGGGACGGAGTGTTGCAGCCGTATTCAGAGAAGAAGATGGGGACGGCGTTGCCCTTGAAGCCGTTGACGAGCTCGTCGTACTTGGCCTTCTTGAAGTTGCTGTCGCCGCACCAGCTGTAGCTGTTCAGGGCGAAGATGTCGCCGCGGCTCATGTTGCCGTCGTCGCCGTCGAGGGTGCACTGGAAGTAGTTGTAGGTGTCGAAGAGGATGTCACGGACATCGGCAGCGGAGTAACCGACGGGGATGGGGCGGGTGGAGTGCTTCTTGACGTAGTTCTTGATGTCGCGGGTGACGGCGCGGACATACGGGGGAACATCGGCGCCGGTCTCTTCGTTATTGAGAACCTCGTTGCCGGAGAAGAAGGCCAGGGTGTTGGGGTAGTCCTTGAACGCCTCGACGACGGCGAAGGTGCGGTTCAGGTAGGCGGCATAGTACGACTCCCAGGGGTGGTAGCTGGTCAGGGACTCGCCGACGAGGGGAGAGTTGACGTCCAGGACCATGTACATGCCGGCGGCGTTGAAGATGCTGGCGCACTTGTCGTGGTTGACGTTGGGGTTCACGTTGTACACACGGATGGTGTTGACACCGAGAATCTGGAGGAGAGCGGCATCGCGCAGGCAGATATCGGGGTCGCTCAGGGGGTCACGGCCCGAGGCCTCGTCGTAGCCGGCAGAACCGCCGGGCTGGTAGGCGACGCCGACAATCTGGAAGCGGTTGCCGGTCTTGGGGTTGACAAAGAACTGGTCCTGAACCTCGAGAGGCTGAACGGCAGCGGCGAGGGTAGCGCCGAGCGCTACAAGCGCCGTTTGAAGCTGTAATGAGAGTTAGCGTCTTGTCATCTCATCTCCCCAAGTTTGTTCCAACAGGAACAAGCGTGAGTGAGGTTGTGGTCGCATGTTGCGCAAAAGTTGACCATTGATACCACGAATTTAAGAAATATCGTAAATATCATGAATACACCCCTGCGCTCAGCCCTTAAACCTTAACGTACAAGCATCGTGAGTTTCTTGGTCGAAAGTGTCGTTATCAAAAATCGGTTGCTGGAATTACGCGAAATACGGAACTCGGAATGCGAAATTGAAAAACAGGGCGCAGAATAAAAATTTGGGTCAAAAGAGTGACAAGAATGGCGAAAGAAGTTGCACAAAGGCGCGTTCTTTCCCAAATCCAAAAGAGTGACTGGGTTTTAAGGTGATATGGAAAACGAAGGACGAGGGAAGCCTGACAGAAGAGAGGTTCAAGAAGGAACGGAGTCGACCTCGGTGCATCGAAACACACCCATTCTCACACACACGGGAACACGAAGGGGGTCGTTGGATGAGGTCAATTGGGAGTTCCCAGGACAGGCATAGCGGCGCTGCTCGTCCCTGGATACCCCAGGGTTTTACCAGTAGGCGGTTTATTATTGGCTGTTCTCACCAGGGGAAATTGTCACAGTGCCCATTTTGACCCAGGCCCTAAACCGGGTTGGGACTGGTGCGCCGGGCAAAAGAACCGAAAACTGTGTGGACGGTGTGTTTGCGGTGGAAGCCGACCGCCCGCACCGAGAGATACGAGATGGCAGCAGAGGAAACCATTGACGCCATTGAGAACCTGCTCAGCAATACGAGTCGCTATCACGCGCATGAAGTTTATGCGGCTGAGTGCAGGGCAGCAGCATCGTGACTGTGACTTTACTTCGTACAATCAATAATGCGACAAAATCGGTTTGAGAATCCGAAGCGCGAGGAAGTCATGGAAGTCTCTGAGAAACCCTCTGAGGTCTCCAAGGTCACCAGCTCAGGGACTCGACCAAGGAATTTGTTTCGTCGTGTGGCGGTGCCATCCACTGCACTCTTGACTCGCAAACCGTTGGTGGGACTGGCGCCGCTGCCCCGCGCTTCGTCGATCTTCAGGGTTTCGAGATGAACTCGGAGGGGAGCTTTGGAAGCTGAAGCGCTGGAAAGGGAGAAGAATGATTGCCTCATTTGGCAGCCAAGCAAATGAGACCAGCTTCTCAAACACCACAGTGCGGATTGGGCCGTTTCATTTTGGCGTTGCAGCGGCCTCCCACTCCCACATGCATGGTTTGTGGCCCGTCGCGCACGAGGAAACGTGACGCGGGTGCGCAGGTTGCGCGGGTTGCTCTGTGCTTGTTGCACCCGACGGCCCGTATGTGTAAATCTCGGATCCGGGGCGGTGAAGGAAAGGGGAAGCGAGGGAAGGGAAAGTGGGGGTGATTGACAGGAGAAACATATTAAACTGGTGGTAAGGTCAGAGAAATGGAAATAAAATAAATAATCAACAGTCACGTTGTCAGAGGAGAGAAAGGGGCCTAAGAAATGTTGACACAAACTCTTGTTTGTTTGAGATCAGACCATCCACAGCGGCAACGCGCCTTCCCGCTCGAACCCACAGGATGCACAGATGCACACAAGCATCGACTTCCAGGCTGGGAAACAGCTGCGTCATCTCTGTCTCCAGTGGATCGAATTCTGCATTTCTTTGGAGTTGTTTCTCCACTGTTTGTTTTTTTCGGTCGGCCTGCCGGATCTTCAAGATGCAGATGTGGCGTTGTTGCACAAAGCCAAAGCCAACGACAGCAGGTGACTTGGATGACAAAGCAGCGCCAACGTCTCGAACCTTCGCTAGGCTGAACTGAAGACGACATCTCACGGCTTACAATGATGCTTAACAATTTCAGATAGTTCCAACTTTTAATAACAACCTTTCTGACTTTACCAAGTTTCAACGTCCTCATCCATTCATCACTAAAAGTGCATAATCTAGTCACTAAAAAGTCTGAGAAATAAACCCCTGACGTCATCACGACGTTTCTCTCGGAGGTGAACTCACAACACCACCCTCTTATATCCACGACCATTATATCCACGATCAACAACAACGCCAAGTTGGGAATCATAAACACGGGTTCGACGATGGATCCCATTGAGGCAGCCCCAGAGGCGGCCCCAGAGGCTCTTCCGCTCGACTCCCTAAACGTCACCGACGACGCTTCCGCCGAAATCACCATCAAATTCCCTCCCGAGAAACACAACCAGACCTGGATCTTCTCCCCAACCGACACCTTCGAGCACCTCCTCCAGACTCTCTCCCTCGAGTTCCCCTCCTACGACTGGTCCAAAGCCAAAGCCCTCCCCGAGAAGCCCAAACACCAACACCAGCCCAACCCCGACCACCCCAAACTCAAACCCCTCTACACCCCCTCCTCCGACGCCTCCCTCCCCCTCTCCAACCTCCACCAAACCACCCTCCGCCTCCTCGCCCCCCAACTCTCCGCCCTCACCACCCTCCAGACCCAACACACCACCGCCACCACCTGGCAAGCCAAACGCGCCCTCACCCTATCCCGCTACTCCCGCCTCCCTCAATCCCAACGCGCCACCGCCGCCGACCTCTCCTACACCTTCCACACCCTCCGCCCCCTCCCCCATCTCCCCAATCCCGACCGTTCCCTCGCCTTCCTCGAACGCCTCAAGTCCGACCCCGGCATCCGCGCCGCCATGCGCAAACGCCACTTCTCCGTCGGTTTACTGACGGAAATGGATCCGTCAGCAAACACGTCTGCGTCACACGAAGGGGTGACGCGGATCTTGGGACTGAACCGCAACAAGGGGGAGGTGATTGAGCTGCGGTTACGGACGGATGCGTATGATGGGTGGCGGGACTACAAGACGATTCGGCGGACGTTGTGTCATGAGCTGACGCACAATGTGTTTTCGGAACATGATGGACAGTTTTGGGCGTTGTGTCGGGAGATTGAGAGGGAGGTGGAGAGGGGGGATTGGAAGAGTGGAGGGAAGAGTATGGGTGGGGGGGAGTTTGCGCCGGAACGGGGGGTAGAGGAGGAGGGGATGGTGATGGATCATGGGGGGTGGGAAGGGGGAACGTATGTTCTTGGTGGGGGAGGTGGTGGTAGTACTGCTGGGAGTGGTGGGAATGGGGAGAATGGGGGGTTGACTGCGAGGGAGGTGAGAGCTAGAGCGGCGGAGGCGAGGTGGTCGAATCTGGAGAAGGCGACGAGACAGGGGGGACAGGAAAAGGGGGCGGAGGAGGAGAAGGAATAGAGTAAATCCTTAAGAAGGACGATGGAGTTTGAGTGGGTTAAATGGGTGATACCACTGGATTGCAGGACTGGTAGTCTACAGGCGTTACGGGTAAACATGGTTGAGTTCCGTTCAGGGTTCTGAGGTTGGAGAGAAGTTGTTCAGAGTCAACTGAACTGGTGGTTATTATAATATCAAAGACTAGGGATGTCTGTATGACATCAACTGTTCCAAGATATAAGAACTAAAAACTATTGGTAAACTAACCTGGCTTTATTGTGACCTTTTTAGTATTAGAGTTAGCTATTGCTATGATCCCAACATAGGTTTTTGTTGTATTGACTTATATAAAAATAGTTCAGATTTACCTTGATATGATGATGGCGACGACATTGATACTTCGAAACAATAGAATTTATTATTTTACCTGAAGTCGGCTCTGAAATTTATTCTCCGCACTTCTGAGCTTAGTATGAACATATCTAACCCTTTCTCATGCCACATGTGATAACGACAGTAACCCGATTAACCGCCGCTTTACAGTCCATACCTCTCCACCCCTATTTTTCACACCTCATCATTCTTCACATAGCATGACACAGCAAACCACAACCAGAGCATCACAACCTCAAAAGCCAAATCAACAAATAACCCTTCTTCCTATCCATTCACCAAGCAAACGATTAATCTACTTCGTACCAACCAACCAACCAACTAATCAACCCAAACCAATCAAAACTCAACCCCCAAAAGAAAGACCACCATTTAAAGTCCTTAAAAACGCCTTGCGAATTTGTACCGCAATCTCCTCCCCAACCGACGCCAATTCAACGCCAAAACCAGGCCGCCTACGGCCGGCATACCAAGCATACCAAACAGACTGCCCCCCTTGTTTGTATTCTTAGTTTCCGGCCCAAGAGTGTTGTGTTGCAATGTATATGAAAGCAAGAGAGAGATTGAGGGAGGTAGGGAATGTGTGGGATAACGTAGGGAATGGGTGTTAAGCGATGGTAGGAATGGAAAGCAAAACCCAGGAAAGGAAGAAAGAACCAACGCCTTGAGGCGGCGTAAAAGGGAATGATATTGTACAGATAATGATACAAAGAGAAATGCTGTCGGCGTAAGCACAAAGAATAAAAAAAAGGTGTAGAGAGTGTCCTGTAAAAGACGACGATAACGATGCCGTGGTAAAAGAAAATGTAAAAACCCCAGAAAAGGGTATCGCCTCAGGGTGTCCTCGCCTCCTTTTATCCATCGACAGGTTGATCCATCCAACCATCCACCCACCCACCCGTTAGTCTATCCTTCGGCCTAACCAGCCATGCAAATGTCCGTAGATCCAGCAAACCGAACCCATCCAAGCGCCTGATGCGCAGCAACCAAAAAGGATTAGGTATTACCCGTGTGCACACGCGTATGTATCCCTTTTTCTCTCTTCCCAATGCTGTTGTTGTTTTCCAACTCTCCACTTCAGACCTCCTCCGGCTCCTCACAAACCGTCCCATCGCTGATACAACTCTCCCCGTCTCCATCTTCGAATCCCGACTCGGCACACGAGTCTTGTCCCGCCGTGGTTGGTCGATCTGGATCTCGGTAGCGGTCTCGCTCTCGATCTCGATCTCGATCCCGTTCCTCATCCCTCAGCCTCATCCTCAGCTTTTCGTCTAGCATGCTGACCAGCCGCTCGCTGTACTGATCTAACAGCCCGCTGAGGAGCGTTTCGCTGACCTCGGGCCCGACTCCATTGCTGTTGTTGCTGGCATTGGTACCGCCATTGGCACCACTTGCCCCGCTATTACTTCCATGCCTTGACCTATTATCCCTGTCCCTGTCTCTTTCTCTCCTCCCACTCCCATTCCCACCCCCCAAACCAGCCCCATGCCCACTAGCCATTCGGCTGCGAATCGCCCTTTCACCCAGTGCGGCCGCCGTCAATCTTAACTCCGCATCCAGTTGCGCCAGCACATCCGCATGAATCGTGTCTGCCGAAGCTAGTTTCTTGCGGTACGCCCTCAGCTGCCGGCACGTCTGCTCCGTCGCCATGCTCAATGTCCCAAAGCCATATCCACCACTTCCCCCATTACTGCCGTTATTGCTTCCGCTGCCATTCGTAGTCCCGTTCGTACTGCTGCGGTGGTTGCTGGAGTTCTTTCGGGACTTGACTAGTGACGACGGGGTAGCACCTAGCGCGGGAAGCGATGGGCGGCGGGACATTTTGTTGCGTGTCTTGGGGCTAGCCGGTGGTGGGCTGTCGTCGGAACATCGAGAGCCGCCTCCGGACGACGGACGGCGGGATGGTGTTTGGGCATGCGTGTCGTCGATAACGATGGTGCTGGTGGCGCTAATCGGAGAGGTGGAGGGTTTTTCGGGGGTGTTGATGATCTTGTTGTTATTATCACTGTTATTGGTCACGCCATTGCTGCTGTTCGGCGTGCGAAGTGAGGAGAAAGGAAGTTGAAATTTCGATGGGCGGCGATTGACGTGACGGCCGCTTGAGCCGTTAGGAGTCAGCCCAGCCGAGGACGACGGGCGTTGAAACTCGGCGAGCTCTGCTTTCGACAGGACCCGACGTAGTGGTGGCCGAGCAGACGTCGGCTGTGGCAGTTTCTCTGGAGACGGATCCCGGGACCGCGAATCGTTGGCCGGTTCTTGGACCTCGAGGGTCCAGATCATGATGGTGCCGTCCTCTCCCACGCTCACAATCCTGCGACCTGTCTCCTCGTTATCGACGAGGACCACGCCGTTGATGGCCTCGGTATGGCCCCATTCGCGGTCCACAAAGCAGCCCGCCTGCGCGTCGTAGACCCGAACCGACTTGTCCGTGTTGGAGATACCCAGCAAAAACGGCAAATCAGGCCCGACCTGGCCATGCGTGAGAGACTCGAGTACGACGGCATCCTGCCCAGCCTCGTCATTGCATTTGAACGAGCTAAGCATACGCCCGCTGGGGAAGTCAAACTGGCAGACGGAGCGGTCTAGAAGCGACACAAAAATCGCCTTCTCCTCTGCCGTGACCACCATCGACGACGGGGACGCCTTCAAGGAGATGACTTTGAATGGAATCGCCGCCATCACGTCGGGGTCCCCTTCTCGGCTCACCAGCTCATGGACCTGCAGCGTCCGGTCCAGTGAACAGGTCAAGAGCTTGTCCTCGGTCGGGATGAGTACCTGCACCACCTTGGCACTGAACTCAAGCGTTTGGAAATGCTCAAACGCGCCCGCGGAGGAACGGTGGAAGAGCTGCACCGTACGATCCCGGCCGCACGAGGCCACGAGAAACCGGGTCTTGCCCTCGTACACACTGATATCCTGGCAGTTGGAGGAGTGGGCCTTGGTCTCTAGCAGACACTCCCCCGAGGAAGCCTCGACAACCCGGAGCACGCCCAGCTTGTCGCCGGCCACAAAGAGGCTCCCGTCGTCGGTAGCTTTCGCCACAACGACTTGATTGGTCGGGTTGGACTCGGTACCCGCGTCTGGGGGCTGTTCCAGGGGTATGTCAATGACCGACTGGACCATGCCGTCCAAGTTCCAGGTCGTCACCCGCCCGGCTCCAGACCATGTGAAGAATCCGGTGCCCATCCCGTTGGGCGCGCAAAGGCGTTGAATTCCCACGATTGGGTCACCGAGTCCGGGAAGGGCGATGTGCGATTGGTCTTCGACATCGCCCAGTTTGTTAGACACGTTGTCAGCGCTCCATATGTCGATGGAACGCCGGCTGTCAATGGTCACAAAATTCTCAGCGAGGAACCCCATGGCGATTAGACCCGAAGTCCTGGTCGAACCATGCACGGTCGGGTCGGGGTTGCTGTTCAAGATATCGTTCAGGCCGATGGTAGCAAACTGCCCTTCCTTGCCTCCAACATACACAGCCTCGCCACGGCGGGACACGCAGGTAATGCTGAAGTCAACCTCAAGCACCTTGGTCAATTTTATCTGCTTGTTGGTGTCATCCACCAAGCAGACGCATCCCGTCTCAGAGCAGATCACTGCCTTCTCGTCCGATAACGGAAGCGTACAGGAGAACGTAGCATCCAACATGGACCCCAGCAGGATGTTTCTCCCGGGTAGCGGCTTTTGCGTCTGAATAGTAGGGGCAGGTGCTGTGGCATCGGTAGTTTTCGATTTCGCTGCAGTGCCACCAGCAGCAGTCCCCGGCGAAGGTTCCGGCTCGTCATCAAACACCCTCCACACCTTCGCATGGCGCACACCAAATGTGATGACGCTCGTCCCCATCCATACCATCCCCCGGACTGACGAGGTGCACTTGTTCTGCTGGAACAACTTCACGGCGCCCGTGCGAGGGTCAACCTTCCACAGATACAAGAACCCGTCGTTGGCCGCACCGAGCGAGGCCAGGTACCGGGTATCGGGCGACCACGCGACGGCCCTAACGCCAAAAGTATGCTCACTTATGGATACTAGAGGCACGTCGGAGGAAGCGTCCTGGAGGTTGAAAAGCAATACGCGCGGGGCGTACCCAGTTTCGCCGACGGCAAGATATCGGCCATCCCGACTCAGGGCCAGACAGGTGGCGGCCTTGATGCGCTCACGGCTAGTCCATGTCTTGGAGGAGGGCGACTCGGCCGGCCACTCGGACGAGGGGGCGTACAGCGACTCTCGCGGGGAAGCAGCCGTTCGGTTCCGGCTGTCGTTGGCCTTGGGAGTGGCGATGGGCGTCGATGACGAGGCATTGGTAGCGGGGCTGACGGCGAGTAGGGGCACGGCACTCGGACGGGCGCGGTAGAAACGTTGGGCATAGTGCTCTCCAGAGACATCGACAACCACGACGGCACCGCCAGCAATGTAGGCAAAGGACGACTGGACGGTGTCGAATCCGGTGGGCGAGGCGCAGGTGGTCCCTACCACACGCTGAAGGGAGAGGCTCGAGTCGTAGAGGGCTCGAGGCCGGATCGGAGAGCGGGAGGGGCGGGTGAGAAACGGGGAGGCGGACGGTGTAAGCTTAATCCGGTTTGAGGGAGTGGATGCCATCGCTCTTCGCCATGAACTGGTTCGGACGGGGCGAGCACGGAAGCTGGAGCGAGAACGAAGGGGGGGCTAAGCGGTGGTGTATGAACATATGGTGGGGGACGGACGACTTCGGAAGAAAATTGTCGGTGTAGAGGTGTGCCAAGTAGGGAAGTTACTTGTCTGCACCCAACCTCCAAGGTAGGTGTCCTGGGACGTTGGTTGGCTGATAAAGATGGCTGGCCTGTTCGAGCGCAGCAGAAGGAGCGCGGTGAAGAAGAAGTCGCCAGCAGCGAAGTCGACGAAGGGCGGAGAATGTACGGAATGCGTCTGTCTAACCCGAGGCTGCCCAAAGGAGTGATGGGTCAGAACGGCTCGGGGATGTGCGTGAGGTGGTAAAAGCTAAAAAGCCAAAGCAGGCGCGCAGAAGCGAGTAAACAAGTCAGAAGGCACGAATGCGAGAGAGGAGACATGGAAATGGAAGGTCAAGCAACAGGGCCGCATGCAGAAACAGAAGACGGCTTTGTTCTTGACGAACATAGTAGGACAAACATCCCATAGCTAAGGTAGGTACGGAGGTAGGTCGGAATCCGGAGGGTAGCTTACAATGACATGAAATCGTGCTGCGAGACAAACCCAATTGTCCCGAAGCCGACGTCGAATTAGGGCTGGGGCGCGATGGTCGACATTTGCGGGGGGGAGAAACGGCGTCGGGGGGGAAAACCGCCAGTCTGCGATTGATGATCGAAGGAGACTGGGTGAGCCACCCTAGCACAGACTTTCCGTGAAAAACACACCAGCCACCGTCCGCAATGTCCCCAGTCAAATCTCCAGCGGACGCAAGCCTCATGGAAACCTTCAGCTTGTTGGCGCACAGCTCCCCAGTGGGTTGGTTTTTGGTGGCTGGCGCTCGGCTTGCAGGGGGGTAAGCTTGGGAAAAGGTGCAAAAAAGAAAAATATGGCCCGTGCTCCACGCCTATCTGGGTTTGGCGCCAGCTTCTTTCCCGTTTAGGGAGACTATCAGCGGGGCCAGCCGCTCGGAGCTGGGCGTTGAGTGGTCACGGACAGTGAACCCAGTGCCCAAAGTCAACATGGACCTGGCACTGTCGGCTGCGGTTGCCCTTGGCATGCTTGTGTGAGTTGTCGTCCAGCTGGCAGTTCTGATAGAGAACTTGTCTTTTTAACTTTCGTTCCGTTATACCCTCCCTCGGGTAAGAATTTCAAGCCGGCTTGAGATCGGGCCCCGGCATTGCTTCAAGGTGTGATGGGGCGTTCTGACGTTGCATTAGTACGGCCCGGACTTGCATGCTGCAAGATTGACACCCAAGTACCACCCTAAATTGAGGCACCATTGGCTGGGGGTGGGATCCATCTTGAGGCCGAAGCTGGCACAACCCTGGGAGCCAGCTGGCACATTCTCGGGTAGCACCGCTGGGTGTGAATGTCGTCGAGAAAAGGTTTTCTCGAATATCATGAAAGGAGAAAGGGGTATCGTGGTATTTTGTCGATAATCGGGCCGACGAGTCGAAGAGTGCGTAAGGTATGTAAGTAAGGTGGCTGATGCTCGCCCATGCAGAAAAGCACTACATACGACTTCGGCTACTATGAACATGAGCTCACTCCTGTTTCCTTGCCTTTTCCATGGAACCTGGATTCAAGCTGGTGGGCTATCGGGCGATATAAGTGGAGGGTGGTCATTTCCGCCATCTACACAGTAGGGGGTAGTAACCCAAGTGCAGCGCTCATCCAAATATTCGTACATCGTACATCATCTGGCCCCTTTATGATTCCTGATTCTATCTGTTCATTCATTCGTCTCCTTTCAGCACATCAGCGCACAAGCATACTTCGACAGCTGCCCCAGCATTTCCGCCGTCGACGCAATGCCCCGCCCTCGAACGAATATCCAGCATTATCATCACCCACTCAGTACGGCCTCATTGCCCTCGCCAACCGCCTCTGCATGTCCGCCCGTACATGCTTATTCTTATGCGTCGGCCCGCGCGGCTCATTCCAGACAGGATCACGCACAATCCCTTCCTCGCGCCACTTGCGCGGCGGTTTCTTGCCCAGTGCCGCCCACTTCGACCACACCTGCTTGCCACGCTCGTGCCAACGTGTCTCCCTCCTCTCCTCCGCCTCCGCGTCGGGCGTCCATTTGGACTTGAGGATACGCCGGATCGCCTCGGGCGAAACTTCGAATTTCTGTGCCAGTGCCGCGGTGGTATAGGTTTCCGGGAACTGCTTGTTGAGCATGCGGATGCCGGCGAGGGCGTCGGGGGAAATCTTCTTGCGCGGGTTCCAGCCGTCGGGGAATTTTTCCTTTAGGGCTTCTTTCTGTATTTTCCATGATTCTTTGGGGGTGAATTTTTTGGCATTCGGTTTAGCCCAGTCGCTGCTCGCTCCGCTGCTTTTCGACTGGGTTCTGCTAGACCTCGATCCTTCTGACTTGGGTTTGTAGGCACCGTCTCCCTTTCCTCCTCCCCCCGCGTCTCGGCCCCGGTCTCGGTATCGGGCTTTCTTGCCAGTCCTTATCTTGACCGGTCTGGGGCTGGGCTCCGCCGCAACCCGGGGGCCGGGAGCGGGGGTCTCGATGTGATAGTCGGCGGCATCGGCAGCCGTGAACTCGGGTGTGTCTTCGTCGTCGTAATAGTTGTTGTTGTTGTTCGTATAACCCCCATCGTCAACCACCAAGGCGGCTCCCACCGCGCTGCTCTTCCGAGCACATGATGTGTGTAGGGCCCGTGATGTGGCCGTGGCCAGGGGACTTGGTTTTTGAGTTCCCAAACAGTACTGCTGGGTCGAGAGGGCTCGGTATTGTCCTCCACGTCCGTGTGGTATGGTTCGCAAGGGGAGCGAGACTTGAACTCGTGTGATGTTTCTAACAAAAATTCGGAGGGCTGCTGTGCGGCAGGAACAGTCCATTGTTAGAAAAAATGATCGGAAAAGGAAAATGGCGAGGGTATGGTGGGGGAAAGCAATCGGAGGAAATGCAAAAATCGACCCAAGACTGACGACGGTTTTCCTCTTTGGAAAATTTCCATGAACCCTGGCGGCGAAGACGCCCCACCGCGGCGAAATGTGGGGTGTTTAAGTGGGGCTTCAATTCGCCGTCCCCATCGGAACTCCTACGTCTACGGCTATCAACTCCATAGCCTGCGTCAAGATAGGGGTGAAGAATAACCAGCAAAGACATAAAATCACATTCTTCCTGGATACCTGCATCTTCCCTTCTTAGACCATCCCGACGTGGCACAGGCCTCGTTGGCCGCTGTGGAAGTGAGATGGAGAGCGGCTTGTTACAGTTTCTGAGACGATCGACCGGGTAGTGTGATTCAGGAACAATTAGGCCTGATCCTGCCCGGCGTTTGGGGGCCATGTGTTGCGGGATCGCAAATCCGGCGAGATATTACTAACCAGTTAACTGGTTAATGTCGCCGGGCTCTTGGGACGGCCGATCCTTCGGCCGCTTGGCCGGCTCGCCTTTTTATCCAAGGTGGGAGGTGGCTTGGTTTGTAACAGCTTATGACCGAAGAAATGCGTCCGACATTGCTGGAAAGCACATCAGATTATAGCTGGGACTTGAGAGTGTATGTGTTTTGCTGACAGTGCTCTGAATGAGCTCTATTACGGAAGCATAGGGGGTGGGCCTACCTGCCCAACCCCCGCTTAGTATGTACAATGTAATGACAATGCCTTTTCAAGACACGACGCCAAAGCTATCCTAATGAAGACAGGTATGCTTTATCCGCCGCCGCGACTCTCGCGCGCGCTCCCTTTCAGGTGTCCATGTCCATGCTCCTAAACGCCGACCGTCCCAGTTCTCCTAGAATTTGAGGTCCCAACCCAGAATGCAACAATGTAAAAGGAAGAAAGGTGTTAAAAGGGCCGAAATCTAAGCATCAAGCATCAGCTCGACTGGCGGCCGCGCAGTATGCGTCACGAGCATCTTAGGCGCCGCATCTGCAATCGGGCTCATCTCGTCAGGCTCGTCCGTCATGTCGTGGATAATGACACACGGCAGATCCGGGCTGGCGCCAAGCTCCGGGTTCGGCTGGAATACTAGCGTCGAGCTGCGACTCCGCCCCTTCCCACGACTGCTTTCCACCGGCGATACAGGCGAAGCCCCCGTGCCCGCCATCGTCACGTCGACACCGCCATTCGGGTTGTCGTGGTGGCGCAGCTTAGCCAAAGCATCGGCCAAGTCCTCCGCATGCACCATCGTGTTGGGGGCGTCCTCCATCTTTTGTTCCCAGCCGTGCGGCGGGCTGGGAGGCGGGGAAATGAAGAAGAGCTTGCCGGCGTCTGGGAGCGCGAGCGTGTGGGGGCGGGTCGTGAGCGGGGTGGGCTGGCCAAAGTAGACACGGCACCGGTCGCCCATGATGGCTTCGCCGTCCCAGATTTGGCGCACGGCGATAGCGTCGGCGTCGCTGTAGAAGGACACGATGATCCGGCTGAGCGACTTGAGCGGCGAGAAGGCGTGGATACGGGCTTTTTGCTCAATTAGGTCGCGGATCTGCTGAAGGTTGTCGGGAGCGAAGACGTCGCGCGATTGAAGGTTGGTGAAGATCAGCGTGTTGCAGGGGGGCGTTGGCTTGATCAATGGAGGGAGGTTGGTGAGGTCGAGGGTGAGTGTCGACTTGCGCGAGCGGGTGCTGCTGCCAGTAGAGGAGCGCGACGGTAACGGCCGGAGCTCAGGGGAGAGCTGGCTCTGGTCCTGTTCCTGAGTCTGTTCGCCGGCACGGAAAGGCAGGTCGCCTTGGTATGTTTGTTGGTCCATTTTGACTGGAATGTGTGTATAACAACAGGGGTGTTCAGATAGGTTGTTAGGGGTGCGTGGAGATCGATGGCCCCTCAATCGGTGGTCAAGTCCCTGTTGTCGGTAAATGCAATTGCAACGGCGTCGGCAGCTGTCGAGCGGTCTTCTTAGGCGCTGAGGGTTATCGAAGATTTTTCGTGGAGTTTTGTAGGATTTGAGCAGCGGTTGGGAGATGTCGATGGTAAAATGCAGGAGGAAGTGGTGGCGGGTTGGGGTTTATAAGGATGGTTGGAGGTGCATTGCCCGGCGCAGGAGTGTGGCACTGGTTGGTCCGGTGGGTTCGGGTCCATCTGCCTCAGAGCCCTGGCTCTGCTGCGACCCCGGGGCGATCACGGGCCGCTTGACAAGCCGCAATGCCGCCGTTGCGAGCTGATGACGGAGGCTGAGTTTGTCGGCAAGACCACCTCTCGGTTTATCTGCTCGAATCTGGAAGTGAGCGAACAAGCAACTCACTTTTCCATTACTGGCCTGGCTCCCTGCCGGCCGAGGCGAAGTTTGTCGCGAGGGCAGATTTTGCGACTCCTAAGCCCACGACACCTCAGTCACTGTCTCTCATTTGCAAACCTAGAACCTAGCCCCTCCATCTAGTCGCCTCTTTGCTTCTAGGTTTTCACGCCTTTTCCACCTTCCCAACCTGGGGCAGTGAATGGTTGGTTGGGCGGTTCTGGATTGTCAAATCGGGCGTACCATCCAGCGCCTGTTGCCACAAGAAAATGAACAACGACAGCCAAGAACAACACGCAACCTCTAAGGTTAGGTAGCGCCCCACGACAAGTCATGGGCGGGGCGCTGCGCCAATGCGGAGACGCCCACTCAGTGAAAGGGCCGCTGAAAAGCGACAGAGGGACCTGAATTACGGGGGACGACCCGAGGTACGGGTGACGGGCGCCCTCCCAGCCCCACGATTGGTCGCCCAGTCCCGCCTTCTTGGGCTGTCTTGGCCTTGAACTTTTTGCGACTTGCACAGCCTCTCTCTACCGAGCCCCGATCGTTGGGATGGAAAGCGGTCGCAACGAGGATCAGGGCCGGCTCAACACATCGTCGCATTGCCGAAACTGCCAGAGGGCCTCCTGAACGTGGCTGGGCCCGAAGAAAGCTCATACGGATCACGGTCACTGCCCTGCCGGATACGCCCCGTGGTTTCTCAACAAAAAGACAAGTAGGTCGTTGCTGAGATGGGCAAGGCAGCGCACGCTTTCGTACGCTTTCGTGTCTTGTCTTGTGTCTAGTGTTTTGTCTCAGAACCCACTTGTCATCAGCACGACGGTTGCTCAGCCTTCCAAAGCCGCCACCTGGTCCATGGGTCATACGCGGCCGGACTAGGTCGAAAGAAAACGGAAGAAAGAGGCAAAACAAATTTCAATTATCATGCATACCAGCCAAGAAACAACAAACCAAAGACCTGCCACATCGGGTGTTGGAACAACAGAGATGCAGAGCGGGTAAAAGTGGGATAACCAGCCAAAAGAAGACCTGCCTCTTTATCCCCCTAACTCCCTATGCGCGCATGTCAAGCGAGATCAGCTCCGGAACAACACCACGCAGGACTATGTAATCGGAACCCGGACTAAACCTATTATCACCTCCGAGTATCGACTACTGCCTGCCGTCTAGCAGAGTGAGGAAGACAGCAACCGGCGGATGGACTAACCCAAAGGACCACTGACGACAAAACGGAATAAGCCCCGGTCTCTCTGACAGTTAGCCGCGCAGGCGGGCAAAGAAAACGTGGCAACGAGGCACAGCAGACGATACGTTCCACCAACATGTGGCAAGTGTGGATAAAATCTTCTCAATGCACATACACTCGTTGAGCCTTATGTCCGGTCGACAAACATTTAACAAAAAGCCCGTTCCATGTGTTGCATTGCCCCTCATCTCCTCACCTCACTCAGCCTCCCAGTTTGCCTTTATCTGTCAAGTCGGCCCCTAAGGGACAACCCTCTAAAAGCCTAGACAACAAAACTCCGCCTGCGCCGCATTTTCTTCTTCGAGTAACCCTATCGGTGGATAAAAAAGCCCTCAGAAGCCCCAAAGGAGTATGCCGAGACGGAAAGCCCAAGGTCCCAAGATCATGAAATGGTAGCCCACGAGAGGCTCACATGTCACGAGTGGATCACGAACGGCCCGTTGTCTAATCACACAGTACTCTCTTGCACAGCACCGCGTTCTTACACAGCCCACATGATTACAACCGGATGGGAATGGGATGAGTTTAACGAAAACGTCAGCCGTTGCTCAGTAAGGGATAAGGAGATCTCATCATACACAGCCATCAGGTCATCTATCTAACACCGTTATATCTATCTGTGGACGTACAGTATAATACAGTTTTCCCACCCAGAGATTTGGAAAACGAAACAGCCGGTGATTTCCCCGCCTCATCGACGTCTCGTTAGTGTGGCTGAGTAGAGACGAGTCAATCGTTGGGACGTTTCTTGGCCCCCGCCGGTCGTCCGTATACTCGTGTAATAGTAGACGGCCGACCGGCCGGCCGGCCACGTGCGTATCATCTGATTTGGCCGTGTAACAACAATGCCACCCCCTGTTGGCGGCCGTGACGTTGACTATCACGACGCCTCAAAGCTCACGGGAAGAGAAGAACATCACCAGACAAGACAAGCAAGTCTGACGCCCGCTTGGCAACCAACCCCTTTCCCCCAACCAGCATCCGGCGGTTTGACCTGCCTGCCTGCCTGCCTTACAACCTAGGTTCTATCCCTAACCGTTTAACCAACTCCCTTATGACGCTCTGATGTAACCGATTCGTCTCGGCATTCGTTAATGTCCTCTCCAAACTCCGATAATTGATCCGGTAGCACATACTCCGCCTCCCTGTTTTCGGGTGCGTAAAATCATCCACAAGTGTAACATCCTCTACGGAGTCCTTTGCAACATCCCGCACCGCCGCCATCAAATCATTCGGATGCCAGTCCACTTTCCCCTTATTAGCAACCCTACCATCCCCATCCGCCGCACTCTCCTCCTTCTTCACCCAAAACGATACGTCCTTGGAGCACCCCGGGTGTTTGCTGAACGGGACAAACAACCGTAACTTCTTATCCATCGCAGCCTCCACACCACGGAACTGTGACAGGAACCGCTCGTCCTGCGACCAAAACAGCCGGATATCCGGAATCTGGAAGAGCAGCATGGCGATGCGCTCCAAACCGATACCAAACGCCCAGCCAATCTGATGGGGCCGGTCTGCATTGATATGAAGTGACTGCTTGATCACCCCGCACCCCAGTACCTCGAGCCATTTGCCCTGGTAGAACACCTCGAGCTCCCACGAGGGCGATGTGAACGGGAAGTAGGCCTCGACCCAGCGCACGCGGAGGGGTTCTGCTTGCGGTTGGTTCTTTGTGGAGGTCTTGGTCGCTGCTGCTGCTGCGGCGGCGGCTTTTACCTTGGAGAAAATCTCATTCACCATCAGTTCCAGCGAGCGCTTCAGGTGTGCCGCGACTACTTCCACCTCGTTCTCTGTGTGGTACTTCGACTGCCGGGGGTTGCCGGCGTGGAAGGGAGGGTTGGGATCTTCCACCTGCATGTTGTGTACCGGTAGCTTCTCGAGATCCTCCCGGACAACATCTTCTAGGCTTTTCCCGGGAGGTAGCTTGGTGCGGTCCCACACACGGGCGCCCTCCGTCTGGTGGAAAACGGGGTAGTGACTGCGGTCGATCTCGTCTCGGCGATAGACGTCGGCGCTGATTAGATAGCCGCTGACGCCGGCGCGGAAGAGATCGGCCTGGTGCGCGCTGGTGTGGGTGCGCAGGAGGGTGTATTTGTTGAGGTAATAGGTGTCGGAGGGGCCACGGCTCGGGTGGTTGGGTCGGATGTTGAGGGAGTCGAAGTTTTGGTAGGTGGACACAACGGGGTCGAAGTTATTGTGGTATTGGAAGGTAGGTTCCGGGAAAACGGACTCGATGATTTTGCGGGTTATGGCCACTGGGTGGTCGGGCTGAAGGTGCAGCTTGCGGGAGACTAGGGACTGGATGGTCTTCGAGATATTGAACCAGTGATCGACTTGGTGGATCTTGTCATTGATCTGTACCGCCTTGAGTGCCTGGGGTCGGAGTACGGAGGGGTGTTGGACTCTCAAGCTGGACCGTGGCTTCGCAAGGCGCAGGACGCTCAAGGCCTTCGCGGATCCCCGGGTGCGGACCATGCTAACTTGAGAAATCCGGGGTTGCGGCTCCGGGAGGCCTGAGGGTGGGGATTGGAGACCTCTCTCTCAACAAACAAAGATGCATTGAAGTTGTGATCGTGAATGCTGCGGCAGTGCGGCGGGACGTAACTCAAAAAGTAGGGGTCCGGAGTCTCGTGGGGCAGGGGTACGGCGGAGCTCAATCATTGGCTGTGCTTTGGGGAAAGATGATTGGTCAATTTACCCCGGCCCGAGAGGTTCATTTCCGAACATAGCATTGTGAGGGAGCCAAATAGCTGAGCCACCAAGGTGAAATCAACCTCGGAGCCCGATGAGTGAAGGTAGAAGAAGTCACCATGAAAAATAAGCAGCATTGAGTGTTCAGCCATCCGAAACCTTTTTTTACATTTTTTACCATCCTACATTAACTAGCTTACTTGCTGAGCGGCTCGCCATCCTTGATCTTTTGAAGCCCGTACTTCTCCAGGCGGATGGCCTGGATGGCAATGAAGCCGGTGGTATCGATGGGGGAGAAAGTGTCTAGAGAGTCCATGGACGCGTCCTCCTGCGAGTAAAGGTTGCTGGCGTCGCTCTTGCGGCCCAGAACATAGGCAGCACCCTTGAATACCGACATACGGACCTCGCCGGTGACGTTCTTCTGCGAGAAGATGATCGAGTTCTCCAGGAACTCGCGCTCCGGGCTGAAGTACATGCCGTTGTACAGCGCATGCGACCACTCAATGGTGACGAACTGGTCACGCAGCTTGCGCACCTTGGAGTCCATCACCAAACCCTCGAGATCGACGTGAGCGAGGCGGCTAATTGTATTTCATCGTCAGCCTCAAATCAATTATCTCTCCGGCAAAGGTTCCGGGTTACTTACGCAATGGTCAGGCCAGGGGTGTCGTAGCAGCCACGGCTCTTGAGCCCAATGAAGCGGTTCTCGACAATGTCGACACGTCCCACACCGTTGTCGTGACCAATCTTGTTGAGGAGCTTGAACAGCTCAACCGAGTCGGTGACCTCACCCTCGGGGGTAACAACCTTGGAGGGAATACCCTTCTCGAAGTGAATGGTGAAGTTGTAGGGCTCGTTGGGTGCGTCGGTGGGGTCGATGGTGCGAGTCCAGAGCTCCTTGGGCGGCGTGTGGTCGGGGTCCTCGAGGACACCGGCCTCGTACGAGCAGTGCACCAAGTTGTCGTCCATGCTCCAGGGAGCCTTGGGCGAGGAAGAGACGGGGATGTTGTTCTCAGCGGCGAACTTAAGGAGATCGTTACGGCCTCTGTTAGGCATTGGTCAGCGGGTTATCAAGAAACGCTCGGCAGCCAGCTCATGGTTCTACTATCACGTACTGGAACTTCTGGATGAACTCGGGCAACCTCCACGGGGCAATGACCTTGATGGAGGGGTCACAGGCCTTGAAGGCTAGCTCGAAGCGGACCTGGTCGTTGCCCTTGCCGGTGCAGCCGTGGCTAAGGAGGTCGCACTTGAATTGCTGGGCAACGCGCACCTGCGCCCGGGCAATGATGGGGCGGGCTAGCGAGGTGCCGAGGAGGTAGCGGTCCTCGTAGATGGCATTGCACTGGATGGCACGGAACACAATCTCATCGACGAATTCGCGCTGGAGATCCTCAATGATCATGCGCTCGGCACCGAGGGCCAGGGCCTTCTTCTCAACGGCCGCCCAGTCCTCTTCCTGGCCGACATTGGCGAGGAAGCACACAACGGTGTAGCCCTGGGTTAACAACTATCAGCACGCCAATTCGAATTCCTAGGGGTCTAGCAAGCTGTATTCACCTCAAGAATGAGCCATTTGAGGATGGTGGAGGTGTCGAGGCCTATTGGGCGTCGTTTGAGTTAGCGGGGTTGAATTGGCTTCTCGTTGGGTTGGTTGGGTCGAGGAGGGGCATCTTTGCGGCCGCAAAGGCATAATTCGAGTACTGTTGTATATACACAACGAGTAAAAGTTACAAAAAGAAGAGGCAATGGCGATCCTCAGTAAATCGTACCTCCGGAGTAGGCGCTATTGAGAAAGGTTGTGAGTCGCGTGCATCTCTAAGTGTGACGGACATTTTGGCGGGGTAGCCACTTACAGACAAACGCGACCCTTGGACATTTTGGAGATTGGGAGTAGAGGGGTCCACGGCTGAGATGCTGTACAGTTTGTAGGTATCTAGACAAGTAAGGTGGATCGTGGAGAAAGAATTGAGGAAGTTGAGGCAATAATAGGAGTAGTTGAAGGGGGAAAGAAAGGGTCTTTTAGCCAAACTACTTCTCCAAAAGTCGGCAGCTATCGGCCTTCTGCATCTCCTGCCCCACGTTTCCACTGATGACTCGAAGCGTCAACCCCGGCAGCGGTCAACAAACTTTTTTTCCAGCTCCCAGCTTCAATTCCTGTGGGTCGCCTGATAAGGCTAGTGCCCGACCCGCTGATAAGCGGGACCGCCGGCACCCCTGTCCGGGTGGCCGCCGGACCGGAGGAGTGTTGTGCTCCAGCGGCCGGCTGGGGCAACTGACGTAACAGAGAAGCGAGGGGGTGCACGTTCCAGACGAGAAAGAAAATCCTAAGATTTTGATTTTTGACTTGCCGTTGCTGCCGACGCCAGCGCTGATAAACCCGTCTATCTCTAAACTCCGTCATCGCCATGGGTGTGGTGGGTGTTTGCTTTGCAACCAACCTCTCTATAGTCTTATAGACGTCCTCGTTCCCTTTAGCGTGTTTGCAGCCATTCGCTTGAAATCGTATTGGTTTTTGAATTTGTTTCTATCCGATCACTGAACGGCATGCTTGTATAACGCAGGGTCTTGGTCCCCGCTTGATGCGCGATGCAAGCCGCCAAAAGCGAAGTACGCCCCCCGGCGGTACCCTCGGGGACCGCTCTAGGGAGGAAAGATGGCGACGGGAACACCTCCCCGCCAACACGGCCGCGTCCTGTACACTATCCTTTCTGGTTTGGCGGTAGTGCAAGTAGTATGGCCGCCTGCGTTACACACCCCCTGGATCTTGGTGAGCCTCCCCCTTAACCCCCACATTCCTCAGTGTGATACTAACTTACACCCTCAGTCAAGGTCAGTCAGATATATGCTCCTAACTACCACGGATAGGCTGTTATTAGAAGAGGATGTTGAGAGAAGATAGCCGCTAACACTACATCTCAGGTCCGTCTTCAAACCCGCACGGGTGACATGCCCAAATCGATGAGCGGCACCTTCATCCACATCATCAAGCACAACGGTCCGCTCGGACTCTACAACGGCCTCTCCGCCTCTCTCCTCCGCCAAATCACCTACTCCACCACCCGCTTCGGCATCTACGAAGAGCTCAAGTCCCGCTTCTCCTCCAAAAAGACCGACCCCACCACCGGCAAGCCCAAACCGCCCTCTCTCCCCCTCCTCATCGCCATGGCCTCCGCCTCAGGCTTCATCGGCGGCATCGGCGGCAACGCCGCCGACGTGCTCAACGTGCGCATGCAGCACGACGCCGCCCTCCCACCCGCACAGCGACGCAACTACGCGCATGCGCTCGACGGCCTCGTGCGCATGGTCCGCGAGGAAGGGGTCGCTAGCATCTTCCGCGGCGTGTGGCCCAACAGCGCCCGCGCGGCGGCCATGACCGCCAGCCAGCTGGCGAGTTACGACGTGTTCAAGCGCACGCTGTTGCGGGTGACGCCGTTGCGGGATGGGTTGGCGGTGCATTTTAGTGCGAGTTTCTTGGCTGGGGTGGTTGCGGCGACGGTGACGAGTCCGATTGATGTGATTAAGACGCGGGTGATGTCCGCGACGGGCGGGAATCATGGTGTCGTGGGGGTGTTGAGGGAGGTGTATGCTAAGGAGGGCATGCGGTGGATGTTCAAGGGCTGGGTGCCTAGTTTTTTGAGGTTGGGGCCGTAAGTTTTCTTTCTTGCTCCCTGTGGGCGGCACTTATCTTCCGCGGATTCGAGTTGTGAGACTAACAATGGGCGTGTGACAGGCAAACAATATGTACATTCCTCTTTCTAGAGTCGCATCGCAAGGTATACCGAAAGATCAACGGGATACCAGAGCCGGCATGAGCTTGTGTCACAAAATTCTGCACCAACAGACGCATGAGCGAAACAGCAGCATCGATATACCATTACACATAGGATAGGTCATGTCAACAACAAAGGTACATACACTTCGAGATAGATCTTACTATAGCATAGGAAGGCAACCATAGAACCGTTTAGATGGGGAGGCAGGTGGACAGGGGGGGCGTTCACCTTGTTTTTGATAAAGAGAGAGTAGAATTTATTAGCAGTTGATTGGTGCTGGCTTGGCTTTTGGCTTTATTAAATAGAAAGCGCCGCTCTGGTAAAGGTATCCTGGGTCCCCCGAAACAACGCCTGAAGTCCTGTATTATGCTCATGTCTCATTTTCCTTTTCATCTATACCCACCTATGCTGACGGTAGATTAAAAGAGAGCACCCTAGTTAGCGCTCAGTATCCCCCCCTTTGAAAGGATATCGAGGAGTGGAAAGCCCCAAATCCAACAACCACCCAGCCTTTTTGTCAGCTTTCCCATGCCCCTGAAAGGACCATGCTCGTGTTGGTCAAATACAAGTTGAAAAGAGCCCGCTTGAAATCTTGCGTGACCCTATACTCCGAGGACGGAGGCTATCGGGTGGTGAGCGGAAAGGTACCATCCATAGCTGGGATCTATATAATACACGGCTAGTGGTGGAATGTCGTCGGAAGAAGGCTGTTCGCAGCGAATGGCGGTGGTCTGTTTCGCACACGAGGCGACCGGATGAGGGCCTGTTGCAGATGCAGGAAGAACCCACTTCCAGATTTGTAGCGAAGCCCGATGGTGCCGCGAGTAAGCGCGACGGCTTAAAAAGGGTGGCCGAGTTGTGGCATACCTCGGATCTCAGTCCCTCACGACCAATTATTTTGGCCAGCACCATAAGGAGTCGTTCCATAGGGCGTCGTGCTGCCGGCCGCTCCGCCGCCCCAGGAGCTCTGGTTTCCGCCATTGCCGAAGGGAGTGGTGTAGCCACCTCCGAAGCCGTCGGCGCCCGTCCCGTACTCTGGGCTCCGGGGGCCGTTGTAATCGCCGTTCATACCGTCGCCACCTTCGTCCGCAAGTTCATGGATGAGGCCGGCCAGCTTCTGCTGGATCACTTTGATCCCCTCGCTGACGATAATATCAGGAGGCAACGGCCCGGCGCTCTCAACGTTGAAATAGAAACGATTCGGCACGGCGTCATAATCAAACGGCTCGCCTTCCTGAGGGGGTTCTTCCCAGGCGGCGTACTCGCTTGGTGGCCTACGTTGAGGTGGTTAAGAAATGCTTGGGCGTGACCCGGGTGTTCCTACGGTGAGACTTACCATTCCGCCTTCGCGTCCGCTTCATACCAATAATCCAGATGACGTAGCTTATTGTGAGGATCGTATTCAAATCCGATCGCTGCCGAAGGCGCCCACTTGGCATGTTCTTTCGCAATGCCCTTCTTGGCGATGCATTCGAGCTTGACCTCCTGACCTGGTCGGAGCTTCAGGAGAAGAGGCCCTAGTCCCTCAGCATCCTTGACCACGGGAGTGCCGACAACTTGGTTGACTCGGTCACCAGTTGGTACCAAATCGCGGGCAAACACATGCATGTTCTCGTCACCGGTACATTTCGCGTGCAGGGTAAGGCGGACGCTGCAGTGCTCGCAGCAGCCGTCGCAATCGCAGTCTCGCGCGTATAATAAGCTGTCGACGCCATCGGCGTTGAGGGGGACGAGGCCGAGACGGTGGGCGATGAACTCGTCGGCCAAAACGGAGCTGTTCTCCTCGATCTCGACAAGGTCGATAGCTATTGTCGGGATCTCGCCGAGCATGACGCGACGCAGCGAGTTGGCAAAGGCGATGTCTGCGTTGGACAATTCGTATTTTACGCGGACCGAATCTGCCTGGTTGTCGCCGAACATCGTTAGATCGAGCGTATTCCCACACAACCCCCACAAATGGGACGCCCATCGCCATCGCGACCAAGACGTACTTGAGAAATCTTGACCACCGGACCGAGCGCCTCAGCGTCGTCCATCACCATCGGATCGTAATCCATCTTGCCGGCAGAAAATCGCAAAACGTTCCCCTTCGCGTAGATGATAAAGTCGCAACGTGGCGCGGAACCAGGTGGAAGGCCGAATTCGAGGTGAGGTTGAATGATGTAAAGGGAAAGAAGCAGACCAAGGGATGGCAGAAATCTGACCTTGAAGTTTGCGGCCACCGAGCGCGCCAGATCTCAATGGGCGCGGTGAAAGCCCACGGTCCAGTGGGGTGAACCTAGTGCACGCACACCGTGACACCCCGCAGTTCCGCTAACCCAACATGGCATAGCGTATCTGCCACAAGGCCCCTCGGTTTTGAGCGCAGCGAAATGTGGCGGCCCGTTGATGATCCGCCTGCAACTTTTTGGAGAATTGGAAGCTTCGGGCAATCGACCAGAGAGCCAAGCCTGCGGCATCGCCCCCATAAAATTTGTCGAACTGCACGCGACTTACAAGTTTGAGCAATAAAGTTTCCGGAAATCTTTTTTCCACAGGCTCACCATCCCCCCAAATCTACACCAACATCTATAACCATGCTCCGACAAACTGTATCGTCCGCCTCTCGCGCCCTGCGCTCCACTGCCCGGCTCGGCACTCAAAGGCAAGCCATTGGCTTTGCTCAATCCCAGCACACACCCCTCACCCTCGCTTCGAGGACCCTTGTGCCGAGGGCACGATGGTACAGCGACGCCGTGAAGGAAGAAACTACGAAGGAGGAGGCCAAGACAGAGGAGACTAAAAAGGAGGGGGAGAGTGAACCTGAGAGCCCCGAGGCCGCCCTCAAGAAGCAACTAGAAGAGAAGGATGCCGAGATCCGGAAGCTCAAGGTAAGTAACCTGCTTCTTTATAACACTGTGTGTGTCCTATATATATGCGCGGCCCATACTTATATGCCCCACAACAGGACCACTACCTCCGATCGGTGGCCGACTTCCGCAACCTGCAAGAACGCACCGCGCGCGAGATGAAGAACGCCCGGGACTTTGCCATCCAGAAGTTCGCCAAGGATCTTGTCGAGTCGGTCGACAACTTCGACCGTGCACTAGGCGTGGTGCCCGCAGAGAAGCTCAAGCCAGAGAACAAGGCTGAGAACGAGGACCTCGTCAACTTCTATGACGGCCTCAAGATGACCGAGAACATCCTGATGTCGACCCTCAAGAAGCATGGCCTCGAGCGGTTCGAGCCCACCGGCGAGGTCTTCAACCCGAACGAGCATGAGGCAACTTTCATGACTCCCATGGCCGACAAGGAGCATAACACCGTCTTCCACGTCCAGCAGAAGGGATTCAAGCTCAATGGCCGTGTTCTGCGCCCGGCCCAGGTTGGCGTTGTCAAGAACAAATAAGCCGCCGCGCCATTCCCAACTTCCACTCACACTCCCTTTAACACGCACTCAACCAACATACTTCACACCTCAACATTCTCACCAGGAAGGGGGAATACTCCCCTCCCCCTCCTTTGTACTACTACTCTCACCACACGGCTGATGCGGTTTACACGCACATATCACGAAAAATGTACCAGGACCAGTACGGTCAGGCGTTTTGGGTTTCTGGTCTCTCATGTATAATGCTCCTCTCATGATGTCGGTTTTTCATACCCGTTTAGCATAAGGAATGCGGAATGCGGAAAAAGAAAAAGGGAATAGAGATGACGGCGTGCTTTTTTTTGTTTTCTGAAACGGGGTATATAGAAGCAAGAGCCTGGTGCGCACGCTGATGATACGCTACTAATGTAAATCTTCTGGGTTGGTGGCGGCATTGAGTTTTATCCTTGGTGATTTTGGTTTGCTTTGATGTGATGCGGTAGGACTGTTAGAGAAGCTTAAGAACGTTGACAGGTGCAACGAGGAACTCGCCCACGCACCCGTTCAAGCCCCTTAACCGGTAACACCACGAACAACACCCCACAAACGTTTGTCCCACAACTGAATGTGATCTCTCCTCCTGGTCCCCTATTCTGCTCCTTGTTCCCTTGCTTGTTACCTGCCGCCTTCGCTATCTTCCTCTGTGAAAGTAACTAGATTGTGCGCCCGGGATGTTTGAGAAGAGTTTGCGTTCGTTAAGGTAGTCCATCATCAGCGTCTTCAAGCTCTATGCCGACTCAAAGTCATAGGAAATGAGCAGAGTACTTGAATTGTAAAATGTATTTTATTTCCCATCACAAGAGGTGAATCCTAGCCAGAATTCGGATATCCTGTTCCTTGAATAAGATATGCTGACCCCCCAGTTTCCTGATTAGAGCCCAAATCCAAAGAACATGAATCCTTGTGCCATATCCGCCCAATTACACGAGACCTGCAACAAAATATATGAATGACACACCCACCTAACTATCACCAGCAAACAAAAGCCCCCCCCCCCCCCCTCAATTCTTTCCGCTTATTTGCCCCCACGACTATCATTCAAAGGGTATTTGGTCTAAACCCATCCCAACAAGCTGGTAGATGCAGCTTCCTCCTTCAGCCTTTGGTTGACGGCCTTCCAGACCCCGCCCCATCCATAGGCCGGGGCCCGACTGTCCCGGTATTGGGTATGGTCGAGGGGCCCCAGCCTATAGCCCTCTTCTTCTTCCGCCTTCTTTTCTTCCTTTTTCTATTGGGTTAGGTTGGTAGGGTTGATGCCTGGCCTTGGCTTGATGCCCATGCAAGGGCCCCTAGGAGGGCTTGTTAGCATGGTGATGATTACTGGAGAAACTTCTATAGGTTCTGGAAGACGACGTTAACTTACCTGCCGAAATCACCTCTTCCTCGATCTCCTCAAGAAACTGACCCGGGGCAACGAGACGGTAGGGCTGGTAGGCCACCGTACCGCCGCCAACGGTTATGTAGGCGCTTTGGCGGTGGCACTCGCCTCTCGTGCCCCGGGCCAGTATCAAGACTAGGCACCTGCCCCCCAGGCTCTCTGTGCGAGGATTGATTCAATCTCGCACAGAGCCCGGTGAAGAGAATACCCTGTGTGTCTGTGAGTGGGAGTTCATCTTGAAAGGATCTGAGTTGAGGTTGGGGATCAAGCCCTAGAGCCAAGCTTAGAGAGAAAATGACGGGCCGTCTGGTAACTTACGGGGGCTGGGGAGCAGTGTCGATAGCCTTTCAGTGGAAGCACGGCTAATACATCGGGTTCTCCCGCTTCCTTTCCGAAATATGTTAGGTGTGTGTTCTAGATGACCAACAAGACTGCAGCAGGAGGAGATCTGATGCCAGCCGCGTTTCTTGGATCTTGTTACCTGGCATGGCCAGCAAGAAGGAGCGTGATTGCAGAGGACGAAACCAGATTCTAGAGGAAGAAACCAAGAAAGAGAAGAAGGGAAGGCGAGGCTAAGTAAAGCAGACGAAGAACTTCAAGGTGGGACAAAGAAAAGCCTTGCACACTTACCATGATGATGGCGGATTTGAGATCTTGCCCCCGAGGGAGGGGCAAGACTCAAATAACGAGTTGTAGAAGAAGGGAAGAGAAGGAGAAGGAACAGCAGTCGGGAACGGCTGTTAAATAGGCCTCCAGATTCACGCTTGAGCAATCAAGCTACCAAACTGATTAGGGCAAACCAGCGATTAGGGCAACCGATCACCTTGTGTGCCTCCCTGCCCTCTCTTGCGCTCCTTCCATGTCCTCCAGTACCGGCCAGACTTCGGCCAAGGTCCTCGAAGGATATCACGTGATTCTGGCGCTCTCTGGAAGGCACAGAAGGCAGGGAGAGGGGAGGGGGGAAGGCTAAGCCATTAACGGGTGCCCTGATTTCGGCCTATAGAGATATCCCTCCCAGAGGCGGCATGTTGGTGAGGCGGGCACACTTCCTAGAGAGGCGCTTGCACAGCATAAGACTTTTGGAGAACGTATCGTGCAACATATTGCTTGAATTAACGAGAAGGGGCTCCCAGGACTCCCTCCTGTTGGCTTGGGAATGGGAGGGAAGCCGTGGAAGGGTGCTGGGCTTGGCTGGGTTGTGTGGTGAAAACAAACTCCTTAACGGGGTCCCAGAATGCAGTAAGACTAGCGGCGAGCAGGACGGTCAACATGGTCTGTGAATTTCCAAGCGCATTCACTGAGACAAAAGAATGTGATAACAGTATTATCAAGATATTGTCTCCGCTTGAATCGTACCTATGAAGTAAACAAACTCCTCAACGGAATGGCGTGAGACTCGGAAAGAACAAGCAGCTATCCAGGAACCTGTGAGCGGTTTTCGACCCGAGAAACATTAGTAGAACAGTGGAGAGAGGAAAACACCGAAGCCATTTAATTGTCCTGAAATATCGCCCGCAAAGTAAACAAACCCCTTAGAAGGTCGGCGCAATGCGACTGTGTCTGTGCGAGCGGCTGCACTATCTTTTTGTGAGGAGCACTGCAATTAGTAAGGTTGAAATGATCATGAACATTGAAGATGTCGGTGGTTGCGAAGATTAAACCCCTGAAGTAAACACACTTCATGAGGTTGGGTATGACGTAGGGCAAACCATGATTATAGGCGTATTTTCACTTAGAAAATAGTCAGATCGCGCCATTCTGACATTCTAATGTTACGAAAGTGGTAAGATAATGGTCAAGAAAACTGCGCAAATGATGTGTCAAAGGTGGCATTCTTAATTCACGGGGCGCAGATGGCAAGCACTCGCCACGACTGGAACATCTGTTAAGATCACCGAATAACATAGATGCTTTGTATAAGCCAGCAAGCTAAAGCAAAAACAGGAAGCTCCCAACCATAACCAGATACATGGACATATACAAGCCATAACCGCCTCTATGACACCCCATTCCTAAAATCTATGCCACAGTTTCCTCTAAACTCCCCTCAAAGCCTAAGCCTTCTTGGGCCTGCCCTTAGCTTTCGCAGGCGCCTTGCCCTTCCCTTTGGCAGCTTTAGCCCCATCCCCATCCTCATCGGCATCAGCACTCGCCTTAGCTTTCTTGCCCACGGCGGCCTTCTTCGCAGGTTTCGCCTTGGGCTGCTTGATGTACTTGTCCTTCTTCAGGTCCAGGTCCTCCTCATCATCGTCCACCAGCTCGGCAACGTCGTTTTCATCTTCTTCCTCGATGGCTTCCTCCAGGTCGGGCATGTCCTTGGCTAGCTTCTTGGACGCGACGGGAGCGTTGGTGGCTTTCATGAATGGAACTGGGTGGGAAGCGGCGTTGTATCTGGGAGTGGGTTAGTCATGGCGTCTTTGTGAAGGATGATGATGACGGATATATAAAGAACTTACAGCCTGGTAAAGGTCGACTTGGTCTGTGTTTCAATGTTGACCAGATCCTCCGACTGGTATCCCACACCTAGTTCCTTGATACTATCAAAGTCCTCGCGGGTGAGATAATAACTGTCCATCAGGTCGATCACATCGCTGACGGCCTCCTTGCCCTCCACCTCTAGTCTCTTGACGATCTGGTGCCAGAGCACGGGGAGGTATTGCTGTCGGACCTCGTTGTGGTCGCCCGAGGACTTGAGGCGCATGTGCGAGTGGACCTCGCGGACGAAACGGCCAAGTTTCCCGTATTTGCTGTTGTTCCCAAGCCAGCTGGTAAATTGAGTCTGGCCAGTAAACATGCCGGCAATAAAACTCGAAGGCCGAACTGTGCTGAAAACGGCGTGTGTAGGCATCAGGCTCCATTGTTGCTGGGGGCCATGGATCATGCGGTCGACCAGATCTCCATCGCTGATGCTCTCGGCTGCTTGGTCGACCAGTTCGAGATACTTCAGGTTCTGCTGCCTCGCATTGTAGTTCTGGCCGGTTAGTGCCGCTGGCTTTGATCGAAGATAGTTTTCTTGGATCATCAGGAAACTGAACTCGTGGTCGTGGAAGTAGAGCTCGATCTTGTCATTCAGCGTCGCCTTGCTTGCTGGGCTGAAGAGACCACCCCCGATCATCTTCTGGCAGATATCCCAGGGTTTTAGGACAACATGCTTCTCCCAGGCTTTGGTCATGGCCTTGCTCTGGTCATAGTCCATTGTCGTTTGGTCCAGCTTGGCGGTAGACAACATGTTGATGATTTGGCGAATGTCCTTCCCGCTACCCTCAATCAGGGCGTTGACGACCTGGGGAGGCATCTTCAACCCTTCTCTGTGGCAAATCGTCATGATCCGAGACCGGATTTGGTCAACAGTCGGGCGCTGGAACTTGATATCGAAGGCAACGTGATCGAATGGCTTCATCTTGGGCAGCCGGCGCTCGTTGCAGATCAAGATCAACGGCACCTCCGTCTGCTTGCAGAACTTGGCTAGTGCACCAACACCGCCCCGATCGCCCGCGGACATACCGTCGACTTCATCCATAACCAGAACGATCTTTTTCTTGCCAGCATCGACTGACTTGCCGTCGCCGGCAAAGTAGCCCATCAGCGAGGTGTTGTTCAGAACGTCGCTCACGCCGTTCTCGACAAGCTTCTTGCTACGCGTGTCACTGGCGTTGCTCTCCAGAACGTCGTAGCCCTCTAGCTTGGCCGCAAGATGTGCCGCGGTCGTCTTGCCAATGCCGGGCGGGCCAGAGATGATGACGGCGCGGTACCCGCCCATACCGTCAGCACCGCGCTTCTGGAAATCGTACTTGCGCGACACGGGCCATCTTTGCAGCCAGCTCTGGATCCGCTCCACGTTCGCCTTGTTGCCGCAGATCTGGTTGAGCGTTGTGGGGGCATACTTCGTCGTCCACAGCTGCGTTACTGCCGGGACTGGGACGGCAGCGGCGGAGGGAGCGCCGCGGGCTGCAGCAGCCTTCTTGGCGGCTTTCTCGGCTTCTGCCTTGCGAGCCTTCTCCTCCTTCTCCATCTGAGCTGCTTCTTCCCGGATCTTCTTCTCCTCGGCCTCCTGCTTCTGCTTGGCCTTCTCGGCACCCTTGCCACTGCCGCCATGAGCGGGCATGGTCTTGATGAGGTAGAACAGGCCTTCCTCGTCGATTGTCTTGATCCCAAGCTCCTTGATTTTCCTGAGCTTGCTCGGGCCTGCATCATCTCCAAGAACGACAAAGTCCGTCTTGCCGCTTGGCGTCCCCGTGACTTTGCCGCCGTACCGCTTGACAAGCGCCTGACCTTCCTCGCGGCTTATCGTCTTAAGCAGACCGGTAAACACAAAAGTCTTACCCATCAGACAGTCATCCTCTCCTTCGGGGATATCTGCTGCGCCGGCATTGGGCGGCGGCCCAGAATTGCCGCCTCCTCCCTTGGCCTTTCTCCAGTCAAACTTGGCGTCCGGATCAGGCGCGGGGGCATCGGGAGCTTGAACGGTAGGAAGGTTGTCCATGATGGCCTTGATATCGTCGGGCTCGGGCTCGGCCTCTTTCTTGGATCTTGGGGGGGCGCGGGGTTTGGCTGGTGCCGCCTTCTTCGCGGGCTTGACGTCCTCCTCATCTTCTTCGCTATCCGAAGTCGGAGTCTTGCGCTTCTTGGCTGATCCTCTCGGTGCAGCTGCCTTCGGGGTCGGTTTCACCTCGTCGTCGGACTCATCCTTGACTGGCTTGCTAGCGCGGGAAGCCACTCGTTTGGGTTTGGGGAGGAACTCTTCCTCGCTCTCTTCTTCGACGTAGTCATCGTTCTTTCTCTTGCCGACACCCCTCACATCCGCCGCAAAGATATCATCTCCCGCATCCTCGTCGTCGTCCAAGAACCCGTCGTCATCGTCCCGAACGTGCTTCTTGTAGGCAGTAACGGGCTTCTTGGTGCCGTTTTGGGTTGCTTTGACAGTGGGAGCTGGTTTTGGCGCCGGGGGTTTCGTCCGAGGACTCACACGGACCTCGGCTCCGGGAGCTATGCGGGCCGCGGGTGTACGCTTTGGTGTAGAGTTTGCGGCCGTGGGCTTCGGTGCGGACGACGAAAAATATTTGGCGGTGGTGGTTTCCTCGCCTTTCGGCTCAGCGGGTGCACTGCGCACAGGTTAGGAAAAGAGGCTTCCTAATCATCCAAAAAAGACTACTCACGCGGCCTTTTTCCTCGGGGTTGTCCTAGTTGGCTTCTTGGTCCTACATAACCGTTAGACGGGGCGATTGGGGGTACCACTTGGTGGGTGACGTACTCGACAACCTCGTCGTCGTCACTGTCCTCGACAACTTTGCGCCCTTCTATAATCGATTAGACATTCTGTATTACGCAGTCATTGATAGGCAATCACATACTCCCTCTGGGCTTTTTCGCCTCTTCTTCCTTCTTTGGTGCCGGCTTTGGCGGGGGAGGTGCCCCCTTGGCACTAAAGAAGTTGCGAATGTCCGGCATAGTGGTGGTCGAGGTCGAAATTCTTGTAAGAACAACCAAATTGAGTGGCAATTCGGGAAACAAAAGGTGCAAAAAGACAAGCCCCCGCGTCTTCTCCCCTTTTGAATTTGTTCAAATCCAGCTCGGGGGTGGAAGCCTAGAGCGTTCGTTGGCGGCGAAGCTTGTCGTTGTGGGTGGGTGACGCGCTCTTAATTAATTGGAGCGACGCGCAGGGCGCGGCATGCAGGGTCTTGGCACTAGGCGCGCCTTAACGTGACCTGCAGAAACCCCGATAAGGAGGCATATCGCTATATCCATGATATGAGAATGCAAGGTAATCCCGCAGTTTCTCCGGCTGCGCTGAAGCCGGGGTGTTTTTTTTGGAGCTGGAATTGCGAGCCGTCCAGACCCCTCGATATTGTCGTCGCTCAACCCACCCCCGCCAATTCGAACGCCATGAGGCCAAACCCTCCCTCGGCGCTCCTCAGCGCCTTTCAGGGGCTCAGGATAGGACCAACCACACCGATCAGGGCCCCTCTCCCATCCGCAACCGTCCTCCGTCCCTCGGCCCCCAACACACCTGCAACAACTCTGCGACATGCTCGATTATTCTCCGCGACAGCGGTCCGGGCGGGATCATGGCTGGAACCCAACCTCGAACGCAAAAAGAAGATGATGAAGGGGCGGCCTAGAGTGCCGACGGGCGGGTCGGTCAAAGGCACGACGGTAGTGTGGGGGGATTACGGGTTGCGTATGTTCGACCACCACCGCCGGATTAGCGCCGCACATCTCAAGATGGCGGAGGACACGATCAAGGCGAGGTTGCGTGGGCAAAAATACCGGTTGTACAAGAGGGTGGCTTGCAACGTTGGTGTGTTTGTGAGCGGTAATGAGGTGAGAGAGAAACTACGGATGCAATTACAAGCGTCTCGACAGGATACTAACGATATTTGTCTGCCTGAAGATGAGAATGGGTAAAGGAAAAGGTTCTTTTGACCATTGGGCGACCAGGGTTGCCGTAAACCAGATTATTTTTGAGATCAGGGGGTTGGTGCACGAGAAGGTTATCCGGGATGCTTTCCGGCTTGCGGGCAACAAGCTGCCAGGTACATTGCTGCCTCTCAGCCTCTCTGTAAACGTGCCGTAAATGCTGACCATTCCGTCTAGGGCAATACGAGATTGTGAAGAAGGGTGACCCGCCGGTTGTGGGAATCACAAAGTTGGATGGCGTCACGTTGGAGGAACTGAAAAGGCCATGGAAGACGCTCCCGGGGGAACCTACTATGCCCCCGCCACCGACAACAACTCCTAGCTCCTCGCCAACTCCTTCATAACGATGAAGGCGGGCTCTGATTTCTGATGTACATTATGTAGAATAACATAACGGTCGATGGGTTATGAGCCGGGCGTTTGATTTCCCACTCGCACCGAATAGCACCACGGGTCTTTACCATGATATTTTGCGCTTACCGGAAGAATTTTCTGGGAGGACTACTGAAACCAACGAAAGTTTGAGTTAGATAATCCGATTTCCTGAGACTAGACGACCCCCTCCGGTATCTTGACTTGCACTTCGCTGGGTGCTTATATGGTCCGTGCATAAGCACCCCTGCAAGCACTTTTAATTGATTTTTGGCGGGTGTCCACGGCGCGTCACCCAGACGCGTGTTCTTCAGCTTCAGCCCACCATCAATTCTTCCATTCGGCCCAACCTAACCACTTCATACACCAGAATTCCGACCATGGCGCTCATTGTTGACAAGCACCGGCCCAGATCCCTGGATGCACTCACATATCATGAGGAGCTATCGGAACGATTGCGTTCGCTGGTACGGCTTATTTATTTTAGAATGATCTTGGAAAGCTATACCCTGCTAACCAACTACTGCTGCAGGCACAAAGCGGCGATTTCCCCCACCTCCTCGTGTACGGCCCGTCCGGCGCCGGCAAAAAGACACGGATTGTCGCGACACTAAAAGAGCTTTTCGGCCCAGGCGTAGAGAAGATCAAGATCGATGCGCGGGTGTTCCAGACCAGCAGCAACCGCAAGCTCGAATTCAACATCGTAGCGTCCGTCTACCACCTGGAGATTACTCCCTCAGATGTCGGCAACTACGACCGCGTAGTCGTCCAGGACTTGCTCAAGGAGGTTGCTCAGACACAACAAGTCGACCAAGCGGCGCGGCAGAAGTTCAAGGTGGTTGTCATCAATGAGGCCGACCACCTGAGCCGTGACGCCCAGGCGGCGCTGCGCCGGACGATGGAGAAATACTCGCCGAATTTGCGGTTGATTCTGTTGGCGAACTCGACGGCGAATATTATTGCGCCGATTCGGTCGCGTACGCTGCTGGTGCGGGTGGCGGCGCCAACACATGAGGATATTATTGGCGTACTGAGGGCGTCGGCGAAGAAGGAGGGGTGGCCGGTGGTTGAGGGGCTGCACAAGAAGATTGCGGAAGAAAGTGGGAGGAATTTGCGCAAGGCGCTGTTGATGTTTGAGGCGGTACACGCGCAGAAGTAAGTGCTATGAGTGGTCATGATGTTATGGATGAGGTGTGCTGACCCTTTGCAGTGAGAAAGTCACCGACACCACACCAATACCGCCACCAGATTGGGAGGCCCTCATCGGGCAGATTGCGAGGGAGATTATGGAGGAGCACACGCCAGCGAGGATCCTGCAAGTCCGCTCGAAGCTCTATGACTTGTTGACGCACTGCATCCCCGCTACTACGATCCTGAGGACGCTTACGTTCAAGTTGATCCCGTTGATCGACGATGCGCTCAAGGCGGATGTCATCAAGTGGGCTGCTTTCTACGAGCACCGCATCAAGACGGGGACGAAGGTTATTTTCCACCTGGAGGCGTTCGTGGCCAAGTTTATGAGGATATTTGAGATGTACTTGATGAGTATGGATATGTAAGGGAGGTCTTTTCATGCGGTTGGGCGTTGGGACTGGAATCTCGGGATCGAATAAATGGAACCATGAATTACCAGACACATCCAATGGGTTACTCCCATTTACGAACGGAAAAGGGACCAAGGCTGGCGATGATATCGCTGGAAGCCATGACGTCGTGCCCTAACCCTGAATTTCAGACTCCCGATTTCCAGGGGCCACCTGGCCCAATCCGCGCACCCGATTCGCCAACATCTGCCATGTGGGTCCCCTACTGCGACCTGCATCTTCTTGAAGTGCCGCGCCATGCAATTGAAGGCGCGACCGTGTCCCCAACCGCAGCTCACAAACCCACGCCTCAGCGGCCCAGCTTCGCTTCCGCCTCACCCGGTTCCAGCTCGTTTTGTTGGAGACTTCCCACATGCCTGACCGGTTGACGACGAATGGCAAATCTCGTGCGACCGATCAATCGACGTAATTCAGAAACCACCACTCGAGCTATCGCCAGCTACCGAGCTTAGCTGCTTCCCGAGACGAACCCCCCGAGTTCAAACACGCGCGCTGCGTCTTGAAGTACTGCGACTGCCGAACTTCGGCTGGTTTTCCGATCTAGACCTTGTATATACGCCAACGGTCTGGGTAGACCCTTCCACCATGGCGTTCAACCTCTTCCGTATTGCCGGTATGCATTGGCCCAAGGAGAACACACAAGGGGGAAGGACTGAGGAATTCGCGGGGATAAGTGAGGGGCTGACACTTTGGGTTTGATAGGGGATCTCTCCCATCTGGCGTCCATTTTCATTTTGCTGCACAAGATTGTCCAGCTCAAGGTGCGTAACCCATGTTATTGGCGCTAGTGGTAATATTGGTTATCCGGGACTCGAAGCTGACCGTACTGGCGCAGAGCTGTTCTGGCATCTCGTTCAAGTCGCAGGCGCTGTACCTGATTGTCTACGTCACAAGATACCTGGGTGAGTCGCTGCCGCAAAATTGCCTCCCCAATATACAGCCGCTAACTCGATGGCTACACCAGATCTCCCATGGACGCACTCCCCCTACAACTTCATCTTCAAGGTCCTCTTCATCTCCTCCCAGCTATACACGATCTACCTGATGGCACGCGAGTACCGACCGACCAACGACGCCAACCTTGACACCTTCCGCGTCGAGTATCTGCTCGGCTTCGCCGCGGTCCTCGCCCTGTTGTTCCCCGTGCGCTACACCGTCCTCGAAGTGTTCTGGGCCTTCTCGATCTGGCTGGAGAGCGTGGCCATCCTGCCGCAGCTGTTTATGTTGCAGCGCACAGGCGAGGCCGAGGCGATCACGGCGCATTACTTGTTCGCGCTGGGAACCTACCGCGCCCTGTACATCCCCAACTGGATCTACCGCTACGCGACGGAGTCGTCGCGTAAGATCGACACGATTGCCGTGGTGGCGGGTGTGCTGCAGACGGTGCTATACAGCGACTTCTTCTGGATTTACTACACCAAGGTCATGAAGGGAGAGAAGTTCAAGTTGCCTGTCTAAGGGGCGGCTGTTCAATCTAAGCAGGGGATGGTCATGAGGGAGGGATGGGACATGGAGTTCAATTGACGAAGGTGTAACCCCCCAAATCCCGTTTGATATCTGCTTTGCCTGGCGAATGCTACCTACGAATGACAAGATGAAGGGGAGACTGGACAAGAGCGGGTCAAAAGTCATGATACAAAATGGACGGGCAACAAAAGCCCACTGTAACGCGAGAGCGAGCTTTTCCTGGTGACGAACAAGGACGGAAAAAGGCGGGCGATACATTCTGGCGTTCGGAGATGCTATGCTGGGTGGGTGGATAGGTCTGTGCTTTACAGGCGGCGGGACTTCGTTCGGGAATCGTGTCTGCTTGACCTTGGATTTTATCTTCGAGCCGGGAACGTATATAGATATGACGCTTGAAGCTTTGTAAACAAATAACTATAACTTGAGGGACTTGTTTTTTTCTCAGGGGTGGAGCGACGACTTCTCATGCAGTCACTGCGTTATGAGAGCTCATCTTAGCATTCCACAACCCCCACGTCAACAAACCCCTTTTTTAAATCTGAAACAGGTATCATCGACATTGCTAACTCGGACAACTTCGCTCCATGTCCTTTTGAAAACCCGGCAACTAGATGCCCAAACCGAATTTTTCTTCCACGGTACCGGGTTCGCAGTCTGAAACAAGGGACGTTCATAGGTCGTCCCTTCCGCTTTTGACTGCACCAAAACCCAATCAACTTGGCCCCGCACAGAGAACCTTATACAACACCTCAACTTCACAACCCACGACACGACACGATACAATGAAAAACGAAAGCTCATGCTGAATGTAGCTCGACTCAAGAAGGAGGCCGAACCCCAGGTTCACCTCCGAAACCCAAATTCCCGGACCTCCGGGCCTGTCTCGGCGGCATAACAACCCCCTGGCGCACATCAATCACCTGTCGTCTGTTTCAGATTTTGACGACGGTGTGAAGCCTGACCTACCCGGAAACTTGTCCGTGCACAGACTTTCGTTGCTTCTTATGAATATCCTTTTTTTGTCTTTTCTTGATTGCGGACTTGCGGTGGTCCGGGTGTGCTGGTTTCCGGGTTGATTTGCGGCGTGCCGATGTTGGGTATCTATGTATCAACCCTTCTTGCTTCACTGACCGCTTTGGTCTGCGGTGCCAGGAGGGATTTGAGACGACATGTCGTTCCCCATGGGAGTCCCCGCGCTGATGTCCTGTCAGGTTGGCTTTTGCTGCATGTCATCTCATGATGCCTGGAGTCACTGTATTTGCCGTGGATGCCATCCCATCTTTTTTTTTCGATGGTGGTATAGTGTTGTATGGCTGCGAGAACAAACCCTCCCTTCTTTTCACTTACCGTTTTGCTTGTCACCTCACCTGTCAGAACAGCTTTGTCGGCATCTCAATTCTGCCCCCACGCCCAGATATTTTTCTCTTCAAGCATGAATTACTGCACCACACGGGGCAAGGCGTACCATCAGTGACGAGCAGGAGTATCATGCTCGCCCCGTCTTCTTCTCGCTGCACACTGCAAGATCTACCGCTAGGGCGCGGTAGGGTTTCGGACGACCTTGGGACAAGTCAGTCTATTCAGGGACGCTTGGTTCAACCGAGTCTGTTTCTTCCTAGGTTACCTGGTTGAGACACCATCGATCTGACATCCGGCTCCGACCGTTTCCCCCTTCTGGCTCGACGAGTAGGGAGAATGAGGGAGAATGGCATGGGTAAACATTTCTCTTTTATCCTCTGCATCTCCTCCCGTTGATTCCTCAGTTGAGTTCCGTTCTGGTGATGCTGTTTCTTTTCTTTTCCCGTTGTCTTCTGGCTAATTAGCCTTCCCACGCGTTCTGTTCCCGGTTCTCTCTTCTGTACTACGCGCTTCTACACATCATTACACCACGCACCGGGTTCACCGTCTTCTGGCTGAAAGGGAGATCGCCAGGCCCGTCGTCGGTTAGCAGCTTTTTCGACTACTGGTATTGGTTCTACCGCAGCGCGGTACGAGGGTAGTATTGCGAGTTATTGGGGTGATTCGGGAGTGCTTTTTATCACCATCACCATCATGGCCAAGGGGCCACCAATATTCCCGCGTCTCTCGCTTCTTTTTCTAATATGTTCGGCCTGTGCATGGATTGGAAATGGGGCAGCATCCGGGCCGGTGCCAGTGGCGATAGGAGTCGAAAACGGGCAGGATATCAGCCAACAACAATTTGAACAGCCCGAACCACCACCAGCAGCCCAGGCCGTCCAAAACGAATACCAACCCACCATCACACCACCCCCAACCCTCCTCCCCCGACAAGGCCCAGACCAAGGCCAAATCCAAGCCCTCAGCAACCAACTCCAACAAGTCTCCTCCCAATTCCGCTCCGTCAGCCAAGCCAGCCAGGCCGTAAGCCAAGCCAGCCAGTCCGTAAGCCAGGCCAGCCAACAACTCAGCCAATCCCTCCAACAAGCCACGCAATCCTTATCCCAGGCCTCCCAACGCCTCTCCCAAACCTCCCTCCAACTCGCCAGCCTCTCCTCCGCCTCCCGGTCCCTATCCCAGTCCGCAGCCGACGCCTCCCGCAGCGCCAGCCAGGCGCTCGAAGCCAACATGGCTAGCGTCATCCAGCAGATGGGGGTGATGAGCGCCAGTTTCTCGAGTGCGTTGCGCAGTGCGCAGGAGAGTGCGGCTAGTGTTGCGCGGGTGGCGCAGGATCGGGCGGATGAGCAGGTGCAAATGGCGCAGGGGGCTGCGTTGTCGGTTACGCAGACGGCGTTGGCGGTCGTTGGGGGGGTGGTGGGGTCTTCGGTTGTTACGGCGGTGGTTGTTGTGTTGGTTTTGAGGAGGAGGGGGAAGAGGGGGCGGAGGGGGAGGAGGGGTGGTGGGCAGGCTCGGGGGGATATTGGGTTTCCGAAGCTTACGGGCACGTCGAATAAGGCGTACTCTGTGGCGTCGTCGGACGCAGCGTCGATGGAGTTTAAGGAAAAGGGGTATTACGCCCGGGATAATAAGGACGATGGCGATGGTGGTGGTAACGACGACAGGAGCAGCACGTACAGCACCGACGATAACGGCGTGCGGTTTTCGTCCGCTGGCGCTGCTGTGATCCAGCAACCGCCTCCAGCCATGACTACCAACTCTGCTGCTGCTGCTGCCTCTTCCACGACGACAGGGATACCGCGAAAGGAGGTCAACACCAATCCAGCTGTCGGACAAGCAGTGGGGTATGCAGTCGGGTACTACGCTCGGCGGGTATCCAACGCTGTCAAGGGGGGCCAGCAGAAACCCAAGTTCCAGCTGGGGAACCCACCACCACCGAGGGAGAAAGCGGCATCAGCAGCAGCGGGAGTAGCAGGGCCGACAACGGGAGCGGACACAACGAGTGGAACAAAAACCGGTGATGAGGCCACGAACGGGAAATTCACCCTCTTCCCCAGCCCGCAGTTCAATTTCAATCTAACCCCCAACAACAACAACAACAACAACAACAACAACAACAACAACGGCACCACCAACAACGAACCACCCGCTCCCACAACTATAACCAAAAGGGGGTTGTCGTCACCGTTGTCGTCATCTCTGTCGCCGACGTCGTCAGCTGGTGGAGCCACATCCACAACAGCTGGCGAGGTTCGGAAAGTGGGCGTGGGCGTGGGCATGGGGATTCCTTCGACGTTATCATCGTCGATGGTGGTACCCGGGCCGGGGCAGCGGTTAGGACAGGGGCGTGGGATTGGGGGGTTGGGGGGATTGATGACGACGGGGGGGGATAGTAGTAATCGTAATATTGGTGGTGGTGGTGGTGGCGGTGGGAGTAACCCCAGGGTCAATACCAACCGCTACAGCAACGACGACGACATCAGCGGCCGAGGTTTCATCCCCACACTCGAGCGCTGGCTGCGTGATGGGACGGATGTGAGTCCCTTCTCGACGCTGCAGAAGCAGGAGAAGGGGGCCGGGGCGACCCGAACTGGTGTTGCGAGATGAGGTGATTCGGTAAAGTGTGGGTGGAGGAGGGAGTACAATTATATCGTTGTCAACTTTCCCTTACATAGGTCTACGGCGTTTGGGCTTCTTCTGTTGGACGTCGGGGACCTGAGGCGAGATGAGACCAGGCCGGTTGGTCCTTGGATGGTAGAAGTTGGTGTTGTTGACTGCTGAATACCTGCCTAAGCGGTTACGGTTAACGATATTAGGGTTGGCTAGGTTACGGTTGTCGGAGGAGATGAGATACCCCTTTTACAATATATTTATTTTCTTCGGCTTCGTCAACCACATTCCCACAAGAGGTTGCTCTCCCGTTTACCCACCCCTCGCTTCTACTTACCGTGCTCCGCGATCTTCGGTTTATTTTAGGCAGAGTCTTGGACGCCCACCCCTGCGACTGTTGATCATGGAGGGCCCGACGGGATTAGTTGCTTCCATGAACATCGGTTGGTGCGGCTCTGGCCGACAGACACTACACTTCACTAGTCTATCAGGTATCGGCCGTTTGGCCGGCCTCGGAGGTAACCCTTTCTGATGATTGCGTTTGCTCTGCTCCATTTTCATGATTTTACTACCGCCGCAAAGGAACGGAGCAGTTATCGCTTCTCGGTCCTTTTGAAGGGGACGCGCGGCCGCCTTACCCTAAATCCTGGGATAAGCCGGGTCTGGTGCGAACTCCGTCGAAGGGAATCGAGAAGACGTTGCCGGTGGGACTAAGGGACAAACTCTAAGAATCAAAAACTCGAAGAAGCCGTGTGCAACCTGAGGTCAGAAAATAGTTTTGTGAGCTTGTTGTTCAAGCACTTGGCATCAAATCTCGTGTATGTACTGTACATGGTACTGTGCTCTTTGTGCAAGGAGGACTGCTCACGTGCCCACTTTGACGTTCAAGAAGTTGTTGAAAAACACTGTGGGGATTCCCGCCGTTTCAACAACCGCTCCACTTTTACGGATCACTTACTAGATTAGGCCAGCCAGAAACCTGAGAACCACCTAACCGAAGGCCTTCTGCAACGTTATTCTCGGCGGAATCGACTCGCGATTTTATCCTTCTTTTCCTCCCGTCCAACCGTTGAATACGTTTCTCCCCAAGCGGGACCCCCTTGCCGATCCGGGGTCGTCGCCCGGCAAATTTAGTAACATGTCGTGTGTGCAGGATTAGAGGGTATCTCGTAAACACAAGTTGTGGATTCTTCACCCCCAGGACAACTTAATGCCAAAACACTGGCCCAAGGCTGGCGAGGGAACAACATAGAGAGCTCGCTCCTCGACAAGCGATGGCATTGAACCACCCGCACAGGTCTCGAGCCAGCGGCCGAGCGGCAAGCTATGTAAGGGGCTCGTGGTGACGTCGACTAGTTGGACAGGGACAGGGCTAGGTCCGGAACGATACTCCCTTCCGTTGCAACTTGCAACTGAAGTGTGTGCCGTGTACGATCTTTTGCCATTCAGGATAACTAAACAGACTGGAAGGTCGCGTGCTCGCTTCCCTGTCTTGAAGCCGGTTGATTCTTCCTCCCGCTGGCCCTGCATGACCGCTGGTCTGTGTGCCCGCATGGCCCGCATGGCCTCGTTGCTGGTGGTCTCCGCTTGTGTTCTTCCATGCCGTCTGGTGGATTCTACACTAAGTAGTGTATGTACTGCCCAGACTCCCGAGACACTCATCGAGGCCAAGACCTGATGATCCCCCGGGACTGGCGGGCCCGATGTGGACGGTAGTACGACGAGACTTAAGCCCTGGTTGCAGTTCTCGTGCACTCCGGGGTGGAAGAATACATCCTATACAGGCCAACGGGTAACAAAAATCGGAAAAAACAACGTCCCTCGGACCCCGAGAGCGATAGAGCCTGGCCTACTTGGGGAAACCATGCAGTAAATTGGCCTTTGCACGCGACTTCTTGCCGAAAGAGTGGTGCAGCTCCCGGGCATATGACGACTATCTGACGACCGTTCTCCAAGTCCACACAACAGACGCACCCCCGTGCGTCCACACTGTATTAGCTGCCTCGTATTGAGGGAGGAGAGGATGAGAGAAAGCCTCTTGGAAGCCCAGGGCTTATTAGTCCCGATAACACGAGATAAACATACGACAGAAGACCACTCTGTAAGTAGAGGGTGGATGAGTGATCAGCAGTGCTTTTTGCTAACCATGCTGCGGGTACAACCTGCAGAACGTGCCCTTCCACCAAAAAAAACGGAAGCCCAAGTCCGCCCGGTCCATTCGCGAGCGACCCCGGGGTGCTGTTTTGTCCCAACCCACATCCCGATGTTCCCTGTCGAGCTCCAAACTCAACTGACAAGGAACCTGACCAGGAACTTTGCCTCATATGGGCCTGCTGTCGCTCTCTTTCTCGCTCTCTTGTTGATCTGTTTCTAGATATCTGAAGCTCCGGACTTTGAGCTTCGTTTATACCGCTTACATCATTTTTTGTTTTGCGTTACTGTGTTGGACCTCGCTTCTCCCCCCTTTATCATCGTTCATGTTGTACACATGTCCCCCTATCATCGGACCTAAGCAACCCGGGAGGCTGTTCGATCTCCTTTCCCGCAGCTAGCTGCTTTACCGTCCCTCTCAGGCCTCTCGCCTGGCTGGACCGAGATGAGACCGTTAATAGCCTTGCTCACGAACCAAAAGGTGTTGCTCTTGCTCACGGCCTTTGTTGTATTTTCTGGACTGTTCAGTACGGCAGCCGTTGCGCGGGGGGGTGACCAGGTGTTTGGGTTTGGGGGTTCGCAGCAGCAGCAGCAGCAACAGCCACAAGCACAACATGAGCAGGCACCAATATCACAGGCCAAGCCGGGGCCGAAGCCGAATCCCAAGTCGAGCCGGCCGGCTGCGGACTCGATGCCGGAGTACAAGTATTTCCAGGAGGCTGGGGGGTCGATGGAGCTTACTCGTGGGTTTCTCGATATACTCCTCAGGAAGAGAGAGAAGCTAACAAAGAGCAGACTACGATGCCCGTTTCTTTCAGGGCACAGTTCCCTACGATGAGCGTATGTTATCCTTTCACGTATAAGACAAACAAGCAGTACTAACAAATCAGACCGTGAAATCCTGACCCAGCTCATCCGCTCTTACCTAACGACCTTCCGGCAGCTGGGCCTCGAAACCTGGCTGGCGCACGGCACGCTGCTGGGGTGGTGGTGGAACGGCCGGATCCTGCCGTGGGATTTCGACGTTGACGCCCAGGTCAGCGCCGAGACGCTCGAGCTGCTGATCCGCCGGCCCCAGGACAGTTTAGCGAACGATGATAACAACGACAACAGCAACTCGAAGTCCCCCGGGACGACCGACACTGCGGAATCCTCAACAACAACAATCACAGTCCACGGAGGGACCAACCCATCCCCGTCCCCATCTAGTGCCTCCTCAACCTCAAACATCTCTCCACCCCCCACTGACAGCGCAGGCAACCCCCTCCCAGCCTACCACCACCCAACCTACACGCACTACAACCAAACCATCCACTCCCACACCTCCACCAACCCCCTCACAGGCCACAAACAACACCGTTCCTACCTCCTCGACGTCAACCCCTTTGCCGGCAAGTTATCCCGCGGCCGCGGCGAGAACGTCATCGACGCCCGGTGGATCGACATGCAAACGGGCATGTTTGTGGATATCACGGCGGTGGTGGAGAGGGAGCCACACCGGAGACCGGGGGTGGTGAGTTGTAAGAATTTTCATCGGTATAAGGCAGAAAGGGAGTTGTTTCCGTTGCGGGAGAGTGAGTTTGAGGGGACGGCGGCGATGGTGCCGTGGGATTTTGAGGGGGTTTTGGTCGGGGAGTATGGGGAGAAGAGTTTGGTTGTTGCTGAGTGGGAAGGGTGAGTTATTTGTTTCTGTGCTCTGTGTTCCCCCTGAGTACGATGCCGCTTTTGATCCTCCGTACTAACGATATACTACGCAGACACAAATGGGATCCCGCCCTCAAAGAATGGATCCGAAAGCCCTCAACCGCAAAACCAGGAACCGCAAAATGGAACGGCCCAGTAGATCTCGGACAACTAGGGAAACCACAGGAGGAAGAAGAACCAAAACAACAACAAGACAAGACGGAAACTACAAACTCAAACACAAACATAGCCGGGAAACAACGGGATAAAGCCACGGCTTAACCGACGTCTAGTCGGAGAGAGGGGTTTCCGCAGTTTTCGAGGAGGGGTCGGTAAACGTGTGATATGGGTTGACTCTGGTGTAGTCCAGTGTAGGGATGTCTCGGGGTTGGATGTTGGGATGCTCGAGGTGCTTCAGACAACTCGGACGTTTCGGACGCCTCGAATGATTTAGGAGTGTTGAAAGCTAGATGCTTGGATATCTTGGACGTTTGAGTTCGAGAGAGAACAGGGGTAAGGAAAGAAGCGTGAATGAGGGCTCGATAAGACGTACATAAGGGGGGATATAGACGTATATATACGTACATATGATACTGAATTGAAGGGCATGGTATGCATTTGTGTCAGTATCGCCGGATGTGTAAAATAGCTAACTGATGATTAAATGGATTGGATGGTTTGGGAGACATCTGCCCTAACTAAGGACTAGCATTTGAGGTACAAATTAACTGCTTGACCAGGCTCTGATACTCTGTCTACTCCAACATGGCACGCAAGATTGTGACCCTCAATAACTTCGTCAATCAACCACTTTAACCAATACTGTTTGCCGGCCGGAATAAGACGCTTCCCCCAAGTTTCCAACATTCGCTTCAGCTTTGACCTCTCCGTGCCATTCCCGCAACTTCCCCCCCTCCTGGAGTCTTTCATACCTCCGCTTCCCGAACAGCATCAAACCCGCTTCTCTTCTGCAAAAACAAACAAACTTATTTCCCTCTGTTATTTCTTTTGTGGTCATCGTACAAGAAACAGCTTGATATTGTGCTTCACCAAGTGCCTAGCCCGCCTCGTTGCAGCAGTGCTCAGCTGGGATATGACGGCTCAGTTGAGTCGCCTCTCTAGAATCAATAATTTGGGTGGCGAGCTTGCAACAAGAGCCCAGGTGGATGTGGTTCGGGATGCCGGTTGCAGAATTGTCACAATGGCTGGGCCGTTAGCGGCGGGTTTTTGAGGGCAGTGGGCAGGCAGGAAGGAAGGTACGTAGGGAGAGGGTATATATACAAGGCCCACCTTCCCTGTTTCCAACTAGACGAGGACCACCAAGGTGGTCATGGCCTAACGGTCACCAGCGGCGGTCCTCGGGAGGGGTTTAGCCCTTGCTGGGGGGAGGTCGAATCTTCAAAACCTCACCACGAGGTCGAGGGTTCGATTCCTGGCAATGGCGCGGCTTATTGGTTAATAAGGAGGAATCATGACCCTGCCTAATTAGCTAGCTCGACGATGTGAACTTTTATCCATTACGGGAAGGCTGAACACAAAACCGGAACCTCCACCCCGGGTGGGGAAAGGAGATCCGCCGTTAGACTCCCTTTTTTTTCTTGTTTGTTTTTCTCTTTGCAGTGTGTACTTTCGGCCGCTCTGAACTTATCTGTCGTTGTTCTGATTGTTCAACATTTGACATAGTAATTGCTCGTTTAGTTCTCTCTCTCATGGTTCATCATCAATTGCACGCGCTTGCTTGACCGATTGGACGAAGTGGGCATCCTGAAGTCACCCCGGCACGATGGACGAAGAAAAGGCAATGGCTGAGAAGAAGGTATGTTGCTGTCTCATCTACTGGCTGGGGGTTCAGTCAAGTCAGGCAGAAGCAACCTCAGCATAGTCAACTAACCACCTGACTGAATATGAATAACCAGCACCATCCATGTCCGCGCCATGCAAATACATCCATATCATATCCATTATCAGTATATCCATGTACCCCCCCCCCTCTATCCAAAACACCTCGCACACCTTTCCCATCATATCTAAGGCCCGGCTACCCTCCTCCGTCACAAATAAGACCCTTGTTTGAGAGCTTTTCCCCGTGCTATACTACCCCAGTAGTCTTCAGACCCCCACACATCCCCCCAGCTTCCAGCTAAATCCTCAACCCGACCCCAAACGTTCCAAACCAACCACCTAATACCCAGCAACACTTCCCCAACCCCCACCCAATCCCCAAGTAAGTAAGTAATACCCAAATTAAACAACCAACCCAGCCCCCTCCCCCTCGCCATCCAACCTCTCAAGCCCATGACACGCAGCCCCATACACCCTTAAGGGCACAGCCACCTCAAAGCTCTCACACAGAAGATTCTCGACGCCGACGAGGACTTGGCCGCCCCGGTCGTCGCGGGAGATTTCCTCTAGGAGGGGGTGTGTCTGCCCTGTCTGACTTTGTCCTGTCTGTGCTGTAACTCCTTGGGAGTGGGAGTGTGTTTGTCCTGGTTGGCTGGGTTGTCCTGGCTGTCCTTGGGAGCGTGCCTGGGAGTGTTGTTGATGCGGATGTGTCTGGGTTTGATGCTGAGGGTGCTGAGAAGGGTGATGCCTAGAGCCCCGTCGTTGCTGGGGCCCAAGCATACCGTCCCGTTCGTCTTCATCTTGTTCTTCGTCTTCACCTTCATCTTGTTCCTCCTCCTCTTGACTCTGATTCTGACCCTGACCCTGACTCAACCCCAAACCCACCCCCTGAGACGACTGAGCCTGCACCGGCACAACAAACTCCAACCTAACCTTCCACTCCAGCCCGACCCCACTCGTCACAAACTCCGGCGTAGCCGCGACCGGAATCCCCGCGGTAAACACCCACCTCCTCGCAAATAACACCGCCTCGCTCGCACTCGCCCACACCTTCCTCGTCACCCTATTCACACTCGCCTCGGACCGCAACGCCAAACTCAAATCCACGCGCTCCGCCGTCTCCAACGCAGCATGCACAGCGTGACACGCGACCTGAGCACCCGCGAAATCAACTACACATGTCACCGTCTCGCCTAGACGAAACGCTGGGCGGGTGAGCATGACGACGCCGACGCGGCGGCCGTTGCGGGCGATTTCGAAGCGGTTGGGGGAGTTGGTTTGGGAGCCGCCGGTGAGGTTGGAGCGGAGGATGGCGAGGTCGATGGCTTCTTTGGCGGTGGGCGGGGGGAGGAAGGGGTGGTGGTCGGATACGGACACGATGGATGGGCGACGGGAGGAGGTGGGGGAGTGGGGGGTTAGGGGAGCGCTGGGGCTGAGGAGGGCGCCGTTGGAGGTGGATGTGGAAGTGTTCTGCTGCGGGCGGGAGAGGAGGTCGTCGACATACGAAAAAAAGGAGGCCACGGTCGAGGGGGGTGTTACTTTGATACTGCCGGTCTTTTTGTGTGACGTGCCAGCGCCGGTCTTGACAGCCGTGACCGTCGCCTGGTCGCGCAGCAAGATATACGGCGCCATCAGATCATGGCCCAGAATCTCGCCGTGGCTGTTAACACTCCCCAACACGCGGAACGGCACATCGACCGACTTGACGCGCTGCTCCTTGGAACTCCCCGGCCGCTGCGTGCCGATGACCAGGCTATACGAAATCTTCATGGCTTTCCCGCGGTGCGTCGGCGGCAAACCGCGTGGCAGCTTGAACGAGTACTCGTATGTCTTGCTCTCGCCGGGGCCTAACTGCAGGTCAACAAACAGGATGGACTGTGGCGTCGACAGCAGCGGCACGGCCTTGGAGTTGGCGATCCCCCGCATCTCCTTGATGGTGCTCAGCTCCCCGCCCCCGAGCAGCTCTCCGATCGAGCTCGTGATGTTGCCCCAGCCGAACCCGCGCAGCAGTCCGCTGTCGCGTTTGGGGGTTTCCAGCCCGATCACGCCGCCGCCTTGTCCGCCCACGACCGCTTTCCGTTTGACGGCCTCGAATGGACCTAGGTTGATCAGCGAACCGTCCAGGGTAAACGACCCTTGCACTTGCGCATACCCCATCATCAGCGTCTCGGGCAGGCGTGCGGCCGCGGCGCTCGGGACGAGGTTTGATGTGCGTCGGTTGTGTGGCGAAGGATGGTGGGTTTGTGAGCGTAGCGGCTGCTGCGTCACGTACTCCGAGGCTAGCGTCTCAGACGAGTTGTTGCTGAGCGAGTAGAACTCGCCGCTGCTGCGCGGCGTGCCGGCGATGCTCATGGTCGAGAGGATTCGTGCCGAGGGTGCCACGCCCTGCTCGTTGATGGTCGGTACTGAGTCTCTCGGTCGCAGCGCTAGGCCACTGGTTGTCGGGCTGGACGGGTCTTCGTCGGCCAGACCGCCGACCGTGCCGGGGGTCGTGGGCGACGGCGACATGGGGAACCTGAACTCGGCCAGGGGATTCGGGGAAACGGGAGACCGTCGTGGGGGGAATTCGGGCCGTGCTGTCTCAGGGCGTGCGGTTTCGGGCGCTGTGGCTGTCCCGGGACGGCGGCCGCTGATGCTCCTGTCGGGGGGGAACGAGGCGTGAAACAGGGGGGACGGTTGGCCGGAAGGTCTCACGGTTGCTGTATACATTAGCCCTGCCGTCACTCTAGAAATAAAATAAAATTTAAAGAAAATGAAAGTTGAGAAAATGGAAAACTCACCAGACCGCGGCCCATTTAACAACCCCCCAGCGCGCGGCAATATCTGCAAGCTCGACGCCCTTGCATGCCCATGCCCCCTCGACCGCGACGGTTTCGCCGGTGCCGTGGCTGCCGAACTACTCGACCCATCGTCCACCGTACTCAACGATCCAATCGACACAATCGACACCGACCGTTTATGCCCGTGTCCGCGCCCGCCTCCATGCCCACCACTCCCACTCCCATTCCCACTCCCACTCCCACTCGCCAAATCCACCTCCCCTATCCCCCCTATCCCGCCTTTCCCCACACTCCCATTCCCATTTCCATTTCCATTCCCACTCCACCCTCCCAAGAACCCCCCCCCATTCCCCACGCCAACCCCCCCACTACCCCCTCTCCTCCCACTCCTCTCAGACGGCACAGACAACGATAAACTCGACCGGTGATGGCCCCTCTGTCCCCCCGTCGGCGGAGGCGCCAAGCTACTCCCTGATGCCGAGCCCCCTTTTATTCCTCCTCCACTACCACCACTCCGATTCCCATGTCTTTGTAGCTGTAACTGATGCTGTCGCGATCGGGAAGCGTTAGGCGGAAAGGATGGCGCGGAGTGGAGCGTTGGGGTGTTGGAGAGGGATGTTGATGGCGTCGAGGTCGTGGAGGAGGTTGTGTGTGAGTTTGAGTTTGGTCCTGGTGTGGTGGATGCAGCAGCATTGGGCGTGCGCGCGACATTCTTAAAGGTGATGGTGCACCGGAGTTCTTCGCCGGCAAAGATGGTCTGCTCGTGCCAGTGGACGAAGACGCGGATGTTGCTGGTGGGAGTGCTTGTTGTCTTGTTCGGCTTGGGTTTGGTGTAGTTGGGGTAGTTGGAATTGGAGGAGTTGGAGACGGTCGTGCTGGGACCGCCTTCGGGCGGCATTGTTTACGCCGGTGTGGCTGTCTTCGTGTCTTCGTGGGTGGTTGTTCGTGATTATTATCTGTTCGATTCGTTCGCGTTGGTTGTGTCGCTCCGCAGCATCCGTCGTTGGGGAATGTACCTCGCGGGCTTCGTCAAGGGAGCGTCGAGCGCGGCACTAGCAGCTCCCGCAAATCCACGAATTGGTCGCCAAACTCGTCAATCCACTAAATTCCGCATTGCCCAGCCGCAGCATGGTCTGTCGCCGCAATGCAATCTGCAGAAAGACACAGAAAAAAAGGCGCAGGATGATGCTGTTTCGTTGTAGTTCGTTGGCTCCGGAGAGAGTCGTTGAGCCAGCGACGTCCGACCCGAGTGGGCCGTGGCATCGGGGGATCGTCAGGACCCTTGCCCATGATGCGGGTGCTTGGGCCATGGGTCCCTGCAGGGGCCGGGGGGAAAACTTAACCCTAACCCTCAATTGCAACTTACACTTCCATTTTAGAGCCTCTTAAGGAGTAAAGCAGACTTAGCTACCAACAAAGTAGATAACCATGCCTTGATTATTGACAAGCTGAAAAAGCAATTATCTTAAAGTTACTACAAACTAGAAAGAAAAAAACTCAAAAAGCTCACCGCCCCATCATCTCAATCCCCCGTAGGGATCAAGGAATGGGGGGCTGTTACGAAAATCCCGAAAGATTTTACTCGGTGCATCATCCGGGGATCGAACCCGGGCCACGGTATAACAGGCATATTTGTTGATACCCGCGCCCCCCCCAAATGCGCCATCCGCGGTTGGGCATTTGCCGGATGGGGGGGGCTGTTGGAAACTGGTTACGGAAGTGTGGGTTATAAAGGGCTGTGCGGGACTTTGCGGGAGGGAAGGTGCGGAAAGAGGATGAGAGGGAGAGAGCTCGTCCATTATTATCATGTACAGTGCCTATGAACCGGGATAGTAATCGCTGGACAACGGGAACTGCCTGTACGCCATGTTCCAAACCACTGCTTAACAATACGGAATGTATAGATCTATAGACAGGCAAACAGCCGGGTACAGGCAGCACCATTGTCTTCCATCAGGCCTTATTCCTTAGATCTGAACTCCACATTGTAATTAAGGAACAGCCGAACGGTCCTTAGATTAAGACTTCCATTCAATGCAAAGATGTATAAATCCAGCCTTCCCACGACCCATCCAGAGCAGGTAGGCAAAGACGCCGGGGAAGCAGTGACAAATTCAAGAAGCTCCGAGGAGCTCTCGATTGCAGGCAAAGATTCACGCATTCGCGCCAGAACCACAGCGAGAACGAGACAAGACGTCTCTTCCTCAGGGCAGCAACGAAGCTCCTTCTCCGCACACAGACTAGTTGCCACAGCACGGGAGCGCAGCTGTGGCAACTTAAGAGTATGCGGTGTTGGCAATGTTGATTCAGGAAGGATAGTTTGATTGGCGTGGGAGTTGGGGATGATTCGCTATTAGTTGATACATTACGCTAGAGGTACAATTACTTATCCTTTTTCGACTCATCGGCAGCTTCCCCAGGCACGCCTTCGTCTTCCACCTCGTCCTCGTCCGGTTGGTCTTCTTGGACGTCAAGGACATGATCACTGGCCTTCTCGAGGGTCTTGGCCATTAGGTGGTTCACAAACTTCCATGTTGCCTGTTACCCCGTCAGTATGGTATCAAACCCCAAAGATAAGTTGAAACTCACCCCCATGAATGTCAGCACCCCGACGACCACAAGCGCCCAGTTGATCTGCTCCACCCTGTTTCTCCCAGTCCCCCGCCGACGACGACCTCCAAACCGAACATTGAGCCAATGCCACGGCGACATGACAAACATGGTCTTGAGAAACCCCAAGATTCCCAAGGACAAGAACCCCTTAAAGAAGTGACCATACCAGGTCCCAGGCCCATCGTCCGCCAAAATCGGCTCATTCAACTCCACATCCATCAACGTCTCAATGAGACTGCCAAACGGGTCGTCCCAGAAACCGAGGATCGGATCGGCAACGAAGCCGAGGATGAATATGGTAGCCACCATGATAACGACGGTCAAGACGCCCCGGAGCGCTTTGCTCGACAGCCATCGACCCCATCGGAGGCGCTGGAGGCGGTACTCAAACTGGCAGGTAGGACACCGCCAGTAATTCCGATCGGACAGCGGCGACGCATTTCGCCAGGCCTGCAGACAACCCTCGTGGACATACCTCTGCGATCCTTTGCAGCGGCAGGGGCTGATGAGTCGGCCGAGCTCTGGGTCCTCGGAGACGTACCGCACACGCGTCTTGGAGGAGAAGACGCGGCCGGCAAGCGAGTCATCGATCTCGGTGGTGGGGTTGACGACTTCGAGGCAGATGCGGCAGGTCCGGGGTTTGTAGTGCCGCTGTTTCTGTGTCGGCGTGGCGCCGGGTTGGTGAGGAGCATCCGAGCCGCCGGCAGCGCCGGATGTTTGGTCGTCCCTGGTCTCGTGCTCGTGTTCGTCATGGTTCTGTGTATCCGTGTCGGGCGGCCACCCCCATTGAGGTTGGACAGACTCAGATTCCATATTGAACCTGAATCCGCGGGGGATTGTGATGGGGGTTGTAGGTGGTGACAAATCGAGAATGATTCAAAGAGAAGGTACGGGGCGTTGGAGGGTCATCTAAGCTTAACTATAAGCTGGGCGGCAGGAGCTTGGAAACCCACGGAACTTGACAGGTGTCAAAGGGCGCCAGTTGGTCCCGACAGCCGCCGGGCTGTGATGGACATGACCAACACAAAGGAAGGTCACGCGGGGAGCCACGGTAGCTTGTGGTTATTGAATTCGCCAAAAGCGTAACGGGCTGGAGCTGAACTCGCCATCGATCGACTCAGTTTTAAACTCTCACTCCGAGTTTAGTAGAGTTTATGGAGAGAGAGAGTTGACAATTCTTCATGGGTAACAGCTTTTTTCATTCAGGCCCGCTTTCCTCTTTCGGTTAGGCTGCGGCCGGATCAGCCTGGCGGGGAGGTCCCACATCAGGTCAGCGGCGGGGCCAATCAGGAGCTCTATGGCTTGCCGGGCTGGCCCAAGCTCTCTCAGGCTGAGGCCTGCCCGCCGACGCGCAACTTCGCTGTGCCTGGCTTGTAGCAACCACCGAAGCTTGGGGAACCTCAGCCCACCTTGAGCCTGCAACATTCAACTCGAAGACCGCCAGCAACAAAGCCGCAAAACACCAACCCCCGCGATCGTCACCCCGTTTGTGAAGCTCCAGAACCGACGCCATGGCGGACAGATACTCGTTCTCCCTCACAACATTCTCGCCTAGGTATGTCGGCCATTCTTGGACTATGGTGGAACTGGAAAGCGGGCAACGGATGCTAACAACGGCCCAACAGCGGCAAGCTGGTCCAGATCGGTTGGTGGCCCATTTGCACCGGAACCCGACGAAGCCCTGTGACGGCAATTATCGACTTTTGATCGCTAACACCGGTTCAGAATATGCCCTCAACGCCGTCAACCAAGGTGTAACAGCGCTAGGCATCAAGGGTTCGTCCCCCCACCATCACACCCCGCCTATCCCCTCGATCAACCTTCCCTTCCTCCCAACAACCAACCCCTCCGTTCCACCCAATATTTCCCACTAAACCTTTGCTAATGGATTTCCTTTGAGAAATACAGCCACGAACGGCATCGTCCTCGCAACAGAAAAGAAATCGTCCTCCCCGCTCGCCGACCCCTCGTCCCTTTCCAAAATCAGCCTCGTCACCCCCAACATCGGCATGGTGTACTCAGGCATGGGGCCCGACTACCGCGTGCTCGTAGACCGCGCACGCAAGGTCTCCCACACGGGCTACAAGCGCATCTACAACGAGTACCCGCCCACCCGCATCCTGGTGCAGGACGTCGCGCGCGTCATGCAGGAGGCCACGCAGTCGGGTGGTGTCCGCCCCTACGGCGTGAGCCTGCTGGTGGCTGGCTGGGACGAGGGGATCTTGCCCGAGGAGGATATTGAGCGGGCTGCGCAGGAGCAGGCGGCGGTGGCGAAACAGAGTAGCAGTGGGTTGGAGGATGATGGGGAGGAGGGGAAGAAGTTGGGCGGGAAGACGGGCGGGATTCTTAAGGGTGGGCCGATGCTGTACCAGGTCGATCCTAGCGGGAGTTATTTCCCGTGGAAGGCGACGGCGATTGGTAAGAGTGCCACGACGGCCAAGACGTTTTTGGAGAAGCGGTACACGGAGGGGCTGGAGTTGGAGGATGCGGTGCACATTGCGTTGTTGACGCTCAAGGAGACGATTGAGGGGGAGATGAACGGGGAGACGATTGAGATTAGTAGGTTTCTTCTCTCTAACCTTTCTACGTGGAGTTGCGGTTTTATCTAACATATCTATCTAGGCATTGTTGGCCCCCCGGCAGACCACCTCCTCGGCGTCGAGGGCGTCGAGGGCGCAGTGGGACCGCGCTTCCGGAAGCTTACGCCGCAGGAGATTGAGGACTACCTGACGAATCTATGATCTTGGGTCGGAAGGGGTGGTTTAATGCGGTTATGAGGACAAGGGCGTGGCGGCTGGTTAGTTCTCTCGACAAGCAGGCTTTCATTGTACACTAGACGACAGGCACACGAAAGGCTATAGAGAGAGAGCGCGCAGTGGACAAATCAAAAGAAAGAATCGTCACCAAACTAGGTCATGTCATCACCCAGCCTTACTGCTATTGCCGCTGAATGAACAGATACCAAGCCCAACTACATAGTAGGCCGCCTTACTCAGGAGTAGGCCTCCCCTCTCTAGATTTGGTACGAATTATTGCTCGAGCTTCTCAACAACCAAAAACGAACTCCTCGGCCCAGCCACAACACCCGTAACAACCTCCCCAACCCCCAGCACCGAGTCCAAATCAACCCGAATCCACCGCCTCGTCGATTCCACCACCCCCGGTACCCCCAGCTGTCCGTTCCCATTCTGCCCTATCACAAACACCTCCCCGTCTGTTGTTAATACTAGGATGTGTGAATTACCGACTGCGACGTCTATGATGTCTTTTTCTTCTTCGTCTCCCTCGTTCTCACCCCGCGGCACATCATCCGTGGTGTCAGTGCCGGTGCCGGTGATGATAACAGGACAGGGCGTGCCAGACAGGACGTCAGCTCCCAAGAAGGGGAACCGTCCCGAGTGGCCCCAGATGTACAGGTCGTTTCCTGCTGTCAGGGCTGCGAGCACATAACCGCCGGCTGCGATCTTGGTGATGGGGCCTGTGGGGAGGTCGGATAGGGAGGAGAGGGGGGTGGGTGTTGATGCTGGGCTGTTTTCATCTTACTTTAGCTCATCGTTTTGGTTTAAGGAACGGGGGAGTTAGGTACCTCTCATCGGTGGGCTCCCGGCCGAGACAGGCTGTGTACCGCTCGTCGCCCCATGTGTAAACCTGGCCGGTGGAGGAGAGGGCGGCGAACCCGGTGTCGTGGGCGAGGAGATGGGTGATGTTGGGGAGGTTGGGGAAGGTAGTTGGGGGTTTGTTTTGAGCCTTGGGGGCGTTTAGTAGGAAGTTTGGTTGGGAGGTATGGGAGATATCGGAGATATGGGAGAGGAGGTGGTGGATGGATGGGTATTGGTGGATGGTTTCGTGGCCGTCGTGGACTGAGATGATGTAAGTGAGAGTTAGATCTGTGATTTACATAGTAGGGATATGTCCGGTTCGGACTTTGGGTACATTACCCACTACGATGCCATTGGATGCTTCGGCAAAGCCGTCGTAGACTTTTGGGTTGGTTGCGTGTAAGCTGGCGTGGTCGGATGGGACTAGCCCGGCTACTTTGGTCTGGCCATTTTTGAGGACAACTAACACCGAGAGTCAGTCTTGAGAGGCTGGCTGACCACTCAGAACAGATAGTTGTCCGAGTTACGAGTCCTCTGTTTCCGTTTTCTTTCGGTGATTTACTCTTCAATTGGCCCTTTTACTCCCACGCTTACCCCCCTCCTACCTCGCTACTTTTTGAAGACTCACCTCGAGTGTATGACAAAAATGGACGGACAATCTCAACTTCGTCTCGTAACACGCAAGTGAACGACGAGAAGTCGTCTGATTCGCCCACGCCCGGGACGTCAAATCCCAATTGGTTCCAGGCATTGAACCCCGTTGCGTATAGCACCATGCCTAGAAAAGAGATCTCCCCCACTTCCAAATGACGATTTAGTCTCGGCGTTTGTCAACCGTCCAGAAGTGGAAGCGGTAGCTCTTTCCTCGCTTGGTAAGAACAAAAGGAAAGACCTTGAAAAGGCGGGTGCGATGGTTGAGCGGATGAGGGGGGTAACTCATCGCTGACGAGTCCAGTCCCCTGTGGCCCCGCCTGTGTGTTGCCCGCCTTTTTGACCCCCGCGGTATCCCGCAGGAAGTGCCGTAGAAACAACCAAACTTCCATGCAATCGTGACATCCACTGTGATGCACCAACGCCAATCTCCTTGTCCATTCCTTATGCGATGATCTACCAAATGCAATAACGGTATGTGAGTCACTCCGCGGCTGCATGCAGCGGCTCACTCAGTTTTGTTTGTTTGTCGTTTTCCCTCTGGCCAACTTTACCCCCCTTCTCGCCAAGCAATACCACTCATAGCAAGGATCCCAAAACTCATTCACACACTTCTTCCCAATGTAGTGGCCGGACGTCTTAGCGGGGTTCCTCCAGACAGGGCTACCGAATCTTTGAATGAATGGTGCCCTCGCGAGGTATGGCTCTCGAGGCTACCGGGCTGCTTCCAGAGCTGTTGGCCTCCGTAATCGTCGTCGGCGATGGTGGGCCTCATCGCAGAGAGGCAGTCTCGCAGCAGCAGCCAGGCAGCTTGATAAAACCGGCCTCCTTCGGGGCTTTCCCAGCTCCCAAAAGCTGATGAAACTGAACAAACGACAAGACGAAAAAATCAGGCAGATGAGGAAAAAAACAGCATTGTCAGAACCACCAAGGCAACGACCGAGTTTGCGCTCGGCTGGCCGTGTAAGATTCCAAGTGAGCTCAATTCCTCCTTCTCGAGCGGTACTCCATCGACGCCCCCACACCTCGGACTTCAAGGTTGGTTCTAGTACGTATGTACATGTAATATACCTAGTCACCACCACCACCACCTCCAAGTGCCAGGTCAACGCCAAGACGCGTCATACGGCGTTGACAACCAGATTTTCGTGAAAAAAATTCTAAATCTCTGATGTAGGATCCTCCCGCCGTTTCTAGAATAGGAAAGAAAACACCCCACAATACAAACCATCCCAGGCCTGGCGCGGCCACCACGCAACGCGGCGCCTCGTGGCCTAACTCGTGGCCTAACCGAGTTCTGGCTTTTCTCAGCGGTGTGCTTGGCCGGATGACCAACATCACTACGTCGTCGTCTCCCTCCTCCGACCCCGGCACCGGTAGTAGTGGTGCCGCTGGCACTTCCGGGGGGGTGGTACCGCCGATGCCCGGTAACGGTGCGGGGGGGCTGCCGGCGGGGCGCCATAGACGGGGGATTATTATTGAAGAAGAGTCGGATGCGCCTTCTGAGAGCGAGGATGGGTCTACTGCTAGTTTTAGTAGTGACGACCGGCTCTCGGAAGCTGGAGAGACTGCCAGTGCTCTGAGCAGCAGCAGTCCTCTTGAATCGGACGAACCGCTTGACGTCGTGATACCTGCTGTGAAGATGACGGCGAGGGCGTATCAGTTGGAGATGTTGGAGGAGAGTCTGAAGCAGAATGTTATTGTTGCGGTATGTTGCTGGTTATGTGTGTTCCTCTTGTGGGGGGTGGTTTGCTGACATCTTGACATTGGGTATTAAGATGGACACGGGAAGTGGGAAGACACAGGTGTGAGTGAGCTAGATATGGTGGCCGTGGTATCATTGGATCAAGGCTTATGCTGGCGCAGTGCAATTCTTCGCATTCAGAAGGAACTCGAGAACAGCGACAAGGTTAGTTTGAGTATTTCCTTCTCACCGTGGTTACTATGGTGTTAACATCTCAGATCGCCTGGTTTCTGGCCCCGACGGTAGCCCTGGCTGAGCAGCAGTACGAAGCCATCCGGGCGCAGATTCCCGGCGTGCAGTCCAAACTCATCCGCGGGTGCGACAATGTGGACGCCTGGTCGACCAAGCCGGGCGTGTGGGACGCCGTCTTGTTCAACACACGCATCGTGGTGTCGACGTACCAGATCCTGTCCGATGCTGTGGCGCATGCCTTTGTCCCGCTGGCGTCTATTGGGCTTATTGTTATCGACGAAGGTGTGTTGAGCCCCATATTGATGACCCTGGCTGGACATTTATCGTTTGGGGGTTTGAGCGTTCGATTGACATGCTGTAGCACACAATCCGGTTAGGAAAAACCCGGTCGCGAGACTCATGCGCGAGCACTACGCCCCCAACAAGGCCAGGGGCCTTCCCGTTCCACACATCTTGGGGCTCACGGCCAGCCCCCTCATGACGTCGAACCTGGACGACCTCGAAGTGCTCGAGAACACGCTGAACGCCATCTGCAAGACGCCGAGCAAACACAGGGACGAGCTACTGGCGCAAGTCAACCGGCCGGAGATGAGAACCGTCTCTTACGGAGACGGGACAGACGCCGACGCCCCGGTACCGGACACGCCGACTATGACGAAACTAAAACGCGCGTACCAGAGCCTGGACCTCCGGGAAGACCCCTACATCCTCCACCTAAAAGCCAGCAAATCACAGCGGGACCGGGACAAGCTGAAGAAGGCGATCATGACCAAGAAGACGTACTCTCGACTGCAGATGGAGTCATTCTGCAACCGGGCCAAGGAGATGTGCAAGGTGTTTGGGCCGTGGGCGGCTGACTACTACATCCACCGTGTCATCGTCAGCTTTCTCCAGGACCCCATCGCGCCCAGCCAGCCCAACGACAGCCTGGCCGAGCAGGAACGCAAGTACCTGGCCGCCGCGTTCGCGCAGGTGGAGGCTGAACCACCCTCTGGGCCGCCGACCGATCTGTCCGCCCGCGTCGACGCCTTGATCGGTACTCTCGAAGCACACCCGGGCAACCCGATCGGGATTGTGTTTGTCAAGGAGCGAGCGGCCGTTGCGGTGCTATCCCACATCCTCGCTGTCCACCCCCGCACAGCCGGGCGGTACCGCGTGGGCTCGATGGTGGGCACGTCCAAAGTGCCGAACAAGCGGGACGACTTCCTCGATCTCAGCCAAAAGGACTACTTGCTCTCTCTGCAGGCGTTCCGCAAGGGCACGATCAACTTAGTCGTGGCCACCAGCGTGCTGGAGGAGGGCATCGACGTGCCGGCGTGCAACTTGGTGATCTGCTTCGACGAGCTGAGCAACCTCAAGTCGTTCATCCAGCGCCGGGGGCGGGCGCGCATGGCGGCTTCACAGCTGTATCTGCTCGTGCAGAACGAGTCAGATGCGGCAACCCGCGATTGGCAGAATCTGGAGAGGGAGATGAAGAAGAAATACGAGGACGACATGCGGGAGAACCAGCGGCTTGAAGCGATCGAAGACAACCGCGGTGGTGGTGACGGCGAAAGCGGGTCCGTCGAGGACTACCCAGTGCTGCGCAACGACGAAACAGGAGCCCAGATCACGCTGCTCGACGCCCGACAGCACCTGGAGCACTTCTGCGCCATCCTCTCGACGCGCAAGTTTGTAGACTGGAGCCCCTTCTTCATCGTGCACGATCTCGACGGCAACCCGGTCGATGCCCACACTCCCGGGCTACGGAAAGCCACGGTGCACCTGCCTGTGTCTCTGGCACCGGAGCTGAGGACGTTTAGGAGCCTGTTTGCGTGGTCGTCTGAGGCTAATGCTATCAAGGATGCTGCGTTTCAGGCCTACAAGGGGATGTATGAGGTTGGACTGGTCGGGAAGCATATGCTGCCGATTCGTGAGACGGATCTGTTGAAGGAGGTCGAGCCGCGGGCTGGGCTGGCGGCGGTGAGGGAGCAGATGAATCCGTGGCCGGCGGTGGCACAAGGATGGAAACGGGTGACGGATCGTGGGGATGAAGCTGCTGTTGCTGCTGGGGGTGATAATGCTGAGGACAATACCCTCATCTCGAGGGCGAAAGTCACGATATCAAAGAACGACGGCACGGCTAGTGCGGACATGGAGATCTCGCTGCCCGTCCCGATCCCGGACATGGACCCGTTCGATATCTTTTGGGGGGATCCTGTGGGCTGGCGAGTGAGCATGCAACGCGGCAGCGGTATCAGCAGCAGCAGCGGAACAGACATGGTCAGAGAAGACAGCCAGCCAGATCACTCATCAGCACTGCTCGCATCCGCCTTTGGACACCGGTGGAAGATAGACGATACCAAAACCTACCCCGTCCGGTTCACATCCCCCGACCGAGACCTACGCGCTATCTCAGACGACCCGCCCCTCACACCCGAAGCGATAGCCACGATGGGACAATCAACCCATCTAGTCCGCGACAAACTTAACCAAAAACACCCCTACTTCTACCTCTCCTGGCTCAACACCAAACCCTCCCCCGACCTCGTCCAAAAGGGATCCCGCGATTTGGAGGGCGCCCCCTCCGACGTCCCCTACGCCGTAGTCAAAGCCTGGCCTCGGCCCACCGGTTCCTTCCGCCCCCCTACCGCCAACACCATCGCCCTCGAAGCCCAAGCCGCCGCCGACTCCGCAGCCGATCCGACCACTGGCGTCGCGCGGCCCTACCCGCGCGTGTTACCGGCCGAGAACCTGTATGTGGATAGTACTCCCGCGGTGTATGCGTATGTGGGGATGATGGCGCCTGCTATTACGCATGCGCTGGAGTGGTACTTCGTGGCGAAGGATTTGTTGGAGTCGCGGTTGGAGGGGACGGGCATTGGGGATGTCGGGATGGTGGTGACTGCTATTTCGACTAGTGGGACGAGGGGGCCGAGGGATTATGAACGCGTGGAGTTTTTGGGGGATTCGATTTTGAAGTTGTGTACCACGGTGAATTGCTCAGCGAACTGTATGTTTTTTTTTTCTTTTTCTCCGTTACCCCTTTTCCCCTTTCCCCTTCTCCCTTTTCTCCCTCCAAACTTGCCCACCTACAATAACAGGGGATGGAAGTGAGTAGACCCAAACTAACTAACAAAATAGACCTCATGTACCCCGAAGGCTTCCTCTCCCCCCTCAAAGACAAAATCGTCTCCAACGCCCGGCTATTCCGCGCGGCCGTCGACTTCGGCCTAGACCGATACATCCTCCATAAAGCCTTCACCCTCCACAGATGGCGACCGACCTACATCGAAGACCTCCTCGCCAGTCCACCTTCGGCCACAGGCGTCCGACAAATGTCCACCAAGACCCTCGCCGACGTCGTCGAGGCCCTCATTGGCACGGCCTTTTTGAGTGGTGGCATGTCTAATGCTTTGGCCTGCACCTCACTCTTCTTGCCTGACATTGAGTGGAACAGCCTCGAGCACGGCCGGGAGGTGCTGTATAACGAGGCGCCGCATGATGAGGAACTGCCTGTGACGATGCGTCGCGTTGAGGAACTGATCGGGTACACTTTCACCAAGAAATCCCTGCTGGTAGAGGCCATGACCCACCCGTCGTGTAACGGCCCCGGTATCCGCGCGTCGCTAGACCGGCTGGAATTCTTGGGTGATGCTATTCTGGATTATGTCATTGTCAACAAGCTGTTCTCGTTGTCCGACCCGAAGCCGCTGGAGAACTCGGAGCTGCACTTGTTCCGGACAGCCTTAGTCAATGCCGATATCCTGGGGTTTATGGTGTTGGAATGGTGTCTCCCAGCCGATGGCCCCCCTTCTTCCACTGCAACCACCACCAACAATGGACAAAAAACACCAGACGTCAACACCAACTTCCTCCCCGCCCACCTCCACCCTACCACAACCCCCATCCCCCTCTGGACCTTCCTCCGCCACGCCTCCCCCGACCTCGGCGCAATGCAACAAGCCACCATCCTCCGGCACGCCTCCCTCCGCGGCCCCATCCTCCACGCCCTGCACCACGGGCCCAACTACCCCTGGGCATTGTTCGCTCACCTCCAACTCAACAAATTCTACTCGGACATCTTTGAGTCGGTGCTAGGCGCGGTGTGGGTGGATTCCGGGTCGTTGGAGGCGTGTGAGCAGGTAGTGGAGAAGAGTGGGCTGGGCGGGTTGTTGAGACGGTTGGTTGCGGGCGGGGTTTGGTGTTTACATCCGAAGGAGGAGTTGGGGATTTTGGCTGCTCGACTAGCTAGTAATGCTGCTGGAGGTGCGGCCGGGGTCGGAACCGGGGGAGGGGGTGTGGAATATCGAGTTGAGACCGAGGTGTTGGTGACTGATGGAGTAAGTGATGAAAAGGAGAGAAAAGAACGGGAGGAAGAAGGGGTGGTGGGAGAGACGGAACGGTTGTTTAAATGTGAGGTTGTTGTTGGAGGGGAGGTGGTTGGGCGGGCGACGGGGGCTGTGACGAAGGAGGAGGCTAGGACGAGGGCGGCTGAGAAGGCTTGTGCGGTTTTGAAGGGGAGGGCGAGTAAGAGTTGATGTGTTGTTTGGATGTGGTGGATTTAAATGTAGAGCTGCAGTTGGAAATGTGAGGGTTCGGGCTGGGGTTATCTCGAGTGTTGAGAATCAAGCTCCTTTTCAGTATCATTGAGGCGCTTGTAACAAGAATGAGATGGTTGGCAATACAATCGATAACACAGTCAAAAGTGTGGTTGATAACACCAAGTTCCCAACACACCTGATCGGACGTATACCTTCCTTCCTCCCTCTCAAATCCCACACAGCCCTTTATAACCCACCTTTCCGCAACCAATTCCCACCAGCCCCCCCATCCGGAAAATGACTCCCCGACCGCGGATGGCGCATTTGGGGGGGGGGCGCGGGTATCAACAAATATGCCCGTTATACCGCGGCCCGGGTTCGATCCCCGGATGATGCACCGAGTAAAATCTTTCGGGATTTTCGTAACCGCCCCCCATTCCTTGACCCCTACGGGGGATTGAGATGATGGGGCGGTGAGCTTTTTTTTTTTATTTTTTTTTATTTCTTTGTCACTCACTACCAAGACAATAACAACTAAGGTACAATTGCCTGCCTCGTCGGCGGCGTGGTCTGGTTTATTGCTGCATGTAGGTCGAGTATAATCGGTGGTCATCACCAATTTTTACCAGGGGTCTAGGGTTAGGGTTCTCACCCCAAAATTATGATAAGCCTATCGGCTTCGATCTTCACATCATCCACGTTTCTCGACAGCAAGTCCGAATGCGGCGTCCATTTGGATAACGAGATTTCCGTGATGATTTTCTCCCAGCATTGTAAAGGGGCAAAAGAGACTCACCGTTTACACGGCAATTTTCGGTGGCTCGTAGGCAATGACTAACTGTACGATTTCATCCAGCCATGTTTTGATTCTGTCCTCTGTATTTGTACCACCGTCAATTCCCGGATACCATCCCTGACGTCCATCTTTCCAGTCCACCATTCACCCACCAGCTTTTTCCGGCGCAACGACACTCCTTTCCCAACCGTTTTCCTGCACCCCAATTCGAAGATCACCACTGCAACAAACACTCACCCTCCCAGCCGCGCGGTTCGCCCCCGAAGACGATCATACCCGAGACGTCGCCTGTATTGCGCGGCCAAACCCACTTCTGTACCCTCGCCAACCCTTTCAACGAACGACAAGGCAAGGCCCCGTCGCGAACAGACCCGCGTCCCGCATTTACCCATCCCGACCTGCACAGATCAGATCTCCCTCGCATTGATACCCGGCGCAGGCGCGCCGGCATTGTGGGTTCAATTTAGGCCGCGGGAGTCCTTCCCGGCCCACCGACTCCCCTGACACAAAAAAACCGCCCGCCCACGACGATGCATTTCGCCCTCCCCCCACGAAAGACCTCGCGACCGCCACCCTACCTCCCCCGAACATCCCACCTGCCTGGGCTTAGGAGAACGCGGCTGAAGCTGATCGCGCTGGGTGGGCTTTTCTTTCTCGCGTTGATATACTTGATCACACGGTCGGGTGGTGGTAGCAGCAGACATGGGTTGCCGGCGGCACGGGTGCCCAAGGGGAACCCGCCGGTGGTGATTGTGACGGTGCTGGATTCGACGAAGTTTAGTGGGACGTATTTGCAGACGGTTAAGCAGAATCGGTTGCAGTATGCTGAGAAGCATGGTATGTACATACGCCAGAATCCATGAGACACGTCTTGGGTTCATCAACACGAACTAACGTACTGAGTTAAAACACAGGCTACCAAACGTTCCTCGCGAAAATCACAGACTACGACCTCGAGGGCTCGCCCTTCTCTTGGACGATGGTCGTCGCCATGCGCGACGCGCTGACCAAGTTCCCCGACTGCCACTACGTGTGGTTCCTCGACGCCAGCAGTCTGATCATGAACCCGAAGCTCAAGATCGAAGAGCACGTTATGCCGTCGGCACGACTGGAGGAGTTGATGAGGAAAGACTTGCCTGTGGTCCCGCCCGACAGTATCATCAAGACGTTTAGTCACCTGCGGGGCCAGGACGTGGATTTGGTGATTTCGCAGGATAAGGAGGGATTGTCGACGAGCAGCTTTGTGGTGCGGAACGGGGAGTGGGCGCGGTTCTTTTTGGAGACGTGGTTTGGGCCGCTGTATCGGAGTTATAATTTCCAGAAGGCTGAGGTGCATGCTCTGGTACGTGCCCTATATCGATCTCTACGAGTATAGCGCAAAAGACTTGAGCTAACACAGACTTTTGATTTCTAGGAACACATGGTACAATGGCACCCGACGATCTTATCCCGCATGGCTGTCATCGACCAACGCACCATCAATTCGTACGCCAAGGGCACCACAGCGGAGGAATACAAAGACGGCGACTTGGTCGTGGGCTTCCCGGAGTGTGTTACGGTTGGGCCGCAAGAGTGCGAGACTCGGTCCAAACCGTTTGCACAGGCGTGGAAGAGGGTGTTTGAGAGTGTATAATTGCCAAAAGAAGGCTGGCTCAGAGGTTACGGAACACCGCGTCATCCTTGCCCAGTGGCTATGGTTAAGGCTGTGGTGGCTGAACTGTGTGGGGGACTTGGGATATAGCAAAATTAGGGGCGTTTTGGGTCGGCATTCGGGGCAGGACTGGTGGTCGGTTAAGGTCTTTTCCCCGACAGGTGGGTTCCGGGAGAAAGCTTGACGCCACGAGGAGAGGTCATCGGAGTAATATAGATCCTTGCTAGGAAGTATCGGGCGGCACGACAGATCTAGAGGTCTCCCTTGCCTCAAGGACAATCAGGCAGGAGGAATGCCGGCGATGTTTTGGGAAGTCCACCAAACCATGGACAAATGTTAGTGGTAACTCGTATAATGTATCCATCACATCACATTACCAAGCATTAAGCAACGCCACGGCCCGATTTAATCGATCAGTCTCCCCTCCTACTACGTTGCATGTCTCCTTGAGGCAGGTGCCGACAAAAGAACACATCCAGTCGACGACAACCTCGCATCACGAGACATACATTGCTCCCCCATGAACCCCGCGAAGTGCATTCATCAAAGACATTTCCAACTCACTCCGTGCATATCCCCTCCGTCCCCGGTCCTCCTAGCCACCACCCAGAAGAACGGAACGAACTAATAACTTCCGCTTCCGTGTGTCCGATGACGGTCGCACTCCAAAGGCGGGGTGTACAGAGTTCTAATGCGACCCGAGGGTCGTATCCAACACAATGGAATTTGTCCCGGGTATTCGTTTACCAGCGGGGCCCGCCGTGGCCCGTTAGGTAGCTTGGAAGTGACGAGGTGACGAGGTGACTTTCGGGTGACACAACAAGCGAGGAAAAGGTCACGGAACAAAGCCACATCTACCTAGCGTGGCAGCCGATCACCTTTAAAAAGGTGCAGGTGGGTTTGGTCAATAACGTAACAGGAAAAAAACCGTTGGAGCGTTGGAGCAACGCCTGTGGGTTGGAAGGCTTGAGGAAGGTGTGAAGAGGCCCAAGAGGGTAATGTTGTCTTGGGACGGGGCTCCGCGGGGTACGTTCTAGGCATGTGAAAGCCCGGATAGCGGCATGGGTGGGGCACCGAGACATGCAGCTACAGGGCATCCCGGGACGCCGCGGGGAGCCGAGTGCCCGCGGGCCAGCAGCCCAGCATGCTATGCGGGCGGGTGATTTTTCCCAGTGTGGGGGAATGGGGGGAACGAGGCCCGAAAAAGAGCCGCGCAAGCGAAATGCTGTGCGGTTATTGGAGAATTGAGGCCAGGCCGTGGTTTTGGTACGGGGGAAGGGTGCAAAATAGGGCCAAGGCCGAGCAGGGGTGCGGTTTGGGAGAAAGTGGGTTGCTTTCATCAATTGCTTGTCCGTTCCGGGCTCCATTCGCGATTTCCATTCCAGGTTTGGGGTCTTTATCCCGCGATTCCCGAACGTCGGACTCTTTCTTTTTTTTTTGTTCTCGTGTTTTCCTCGCCCTCGAATTTTGGGGACAAGACGGCCTCTCACTTGACGGAGAAACGGACCAACAAGCCTACGGACGAAATACTCGACGACGCCGGATTGCTGATACCTTCTCGAATTCTTGACGACATTTCCCTGTCCGCCGCGAACGATGCCAGGAACTTCGCGCATGCCCATCAGCTTGCGCGATGGGTTCAATAATGTTCGGAAGAGGTCCCAGGGCGGGAATTTGTTGGCGATGCTCAACTTGGATCTGTCAGTAGATTTGCTTCTCCCAATGCCCTCCATTTTTTTTTGTCTGTCGCTTCTTTCTGCGCCGCATCCCGTCCGGTCCGGCACCTTGCTGCAGCTCGCCGGCCAACCTCGGCACGCAATCTATTTTATTGTCCGAAGCGTGGCACAGCAGTATCGCCAATTGCGCTCGGAGAACCACCATATGAAACGCGCACACAGAATTACAAACAACAGTGAAGCTAACCGACTTCAATCAACAGAATCCGTCACATCGTCTTCTTCTTTTTCGTCCTGCGATGGACCCGGCGCGTCCTGTGGAAGCTCAAGGGCCGCGGCCTGCTGGGCACGCTGATCGAGCTGTACACCGACGCGCGCCGCATACTCTACGGCTGGTTCCTGCGCATGCCCGGTGTGCGCACTCAGGTGCGCAAGCAGGTTGACAGCGCCCTCGCCAAGATGCAGACCAAGCTCATCCCGCCCGGCGCCAACCGCTACGTCACGCTGCCCAAGGAGGGCTGGACCGAGGAAGCGGTGCGCAAGGAGCTCGAGACGCTCGCTACTATGGACCACACCCGCTGGGAAGAGGGTTATGTCTCGGGCGCCGTGTACCATGGCGAGGATGAGCTTCTGAGGCTGCAGACGGAGGCGTATGGGAAGTTTACCGTTGCGAATCCGATCCATCCGGATGTGTTCCCGGGCGTAAGGAAGATGGAAGCCGAGGTCGTGTCGATGGTGTTGAATCTGTTCAATGCGCCGCAGGGCGCGGCCGGTGTGAGCACCAGCGGTGGGACGGAGAGTATTTTGATGGCGTGTTTGAGTGCGAGGCAAAAGGCGTATGCCGAGCGTGGTGTCACTGAGCCGGAGATGTAAGCTTCTCTCTTCCATGTTTACTCCCCCCTTCCCCTTTTTATAGACCGAGCATACTGACAAACTCCAGGATCCTCCCCTCGACAGCACACACAGCCTTCCGCAAAGCGGCCAAGTACTTCAACATCAAGGTCCACCTCGTCGCCTGCCCCGCGCCCAACTACCAAGTCGACGTCCGGCGCGTGGCCCGCCTAGTCAACAGCAACACCATCCTCCTCGTCGGCTCCGCCCCCAACTTCCCGCACGGCATCGTCGACGACATCTCCGCGCTCTCCAAGCTCGCCCTCAAAAAGCGCCTCCCCCTTCACGTCGATTGCTGCCTAGGCTCCTTCCTCATCCCCTTCCTCGAAAAAGCCGGCTTCGAATCCACCCCCTTCGACTTCCGCCTCAAGGGCGTCACCTCCATCTCCTGCGACACCCACAAATACGGCTTCGCCCCCAAAGGCAACAGCACCATCCTCTACCGCACCCAATCCCTGCGCACCTACCAATACTTCGTCGACCCCGACTGGTCCGGCGGCGTCTACGCCTCCCCCGGCATCGCCGGCTCCCGCCCCGGCGCCCTCACCGCCGCCTGCTGGGCCAGTCTCGTCAGCGTCGGCGAAGCCGGCTACCTCGACTCCTGCACCCAAATCGTCGGCACCACCAAAAAGATCCTCCAACACATCCAATCCTCCGCCATCCTCTCCCCCGAACTCGAAGTCCTCGGCAACCCCCTCGTCAGCGTCCTCGCTTTCCGCGCCCGCACCCTCAACGTCTACGACTTTGCCGATGCCATGTCGGCGCGCGGGTGGCATCTCAATGCGCTGCAGGACCCGCCGGCGATTCATGTATCCATCACGAAGCCGATTGCGAAGGTGTGGGAGCGGCTGGTGGCGGATTTGGAGGCGACTGTGGAGGCGGAACGGGAGAGGGAACGGGTGAGGGCTGTGGAGGGGAAGAAGACGAGGGGTGGGCAGGATCAGACGGGGGATACGGCGGCGTTGTATGGAGTGGCCGGGTCGTTGCCGAATAAGAGTGTGGTGGTGGACTTGGCGAGTGGGTTTTTGGACTTGTTGTATAAGGCGTGATTTTTCTTTCTTTGTTGTTTTTTTTCACCTACCTCCGTTTTGCGTTGGGTTGTTTAAGTTGTTGTTGTTGTTGTATTTCTCAAGCTTTGTGTTTATTTCTGCATTTTCTTCTCTTTCTTGTCTCGATTTTGCATAGTCTCTTGTTGCATGGCCGAAAAAGGGAGGTTGTTTTTGATCAGAGAAGAGTATGTGCCTAGCTAGGTACGTAAGTGAGACGCCAGTATTCTGAATAGTCGGTTTTGGAAGGAGAGATACACTATAGGCAAATAAAACAATCATACTACCCTGCCTTTACGACCGCACACTATTCGGTCAAGACGGCTTTTTTCTCTATATTTATTTTGACTCTGTCCTAGCCGTGTGCTATGCATAGAAGTAGTCCGCCGCTAGACTTCAGATGTGGAGTGAGCTATGTACCAGCACAACACTACCTAGATAATAACAGCAAGGGGGCAGACAACATCCAACAAAGTACACAGAGAATCACGATATAGAACACTCCCCTTCCTCTCTCAGGTAGGCAAGGTACGCGCTGTCGAATCCATATCCACACTGATCACTGTGACCCACCCGCATACCAATCACCCCAAAACCACCACAACCCATAACCTCAAATGCTCTTCTTATGTTTAATTTATCGTTACATGACTACTCATCTCCCATATTCTTCTTCCCTACAATAACTACAGTAAAGTTAGGTGTCAGGTGAGTTATCTTCCCCACCCAATCCTGGTATATCAAAACAGGCCATCGCATATATGCATTGCATCTGTATGTGTGCGTGTTGCGTATGTATGTGTATGCGTTGTGCTTGGCCCTGCCCTGGCCTCGTTTCTTCTTTCTTTCTATGTGCCTTGGTCCTTGCAATCCCAGGTCCCCATGGTCTGGCCAGCCGCGCTCGATCGCCATGTAGACCATCGTAGACCAGTCCGGATTTGTTTGGGACAGGACGAGGGGGGAGTGGGTAAGCTCACGGAGTTCTTCAAGCGAGCCAACAAGCAAGCGCAAAGAAACCCCTCGCCACCCTTCCGTCCCGGCGTCTGATCCTCCCCCAGAGGAAACAGGTCGACATCCTCGCCCCTCTAAAGCTCACTGTCGCTTCCCCGTGCCGGAGGAAAATGGCGTTTCTTCTTCCCCTCAACACCACCATCGGTGCGGCAGCCACTACTACCACCATCATCGTTATGATCCGCGCCATCATTCTGATGCCGCGCCTTAAAAATAGCCTCAACATCGCCGACCTGTCTGCGCTCGGGAATTTCGAGCGGGGCCGGGTTCTTGAGACGCTTGCGCATCAGGTATCGCATAGGCAGCGTCAGTCCTCGGGGCTGCGGCTGGCTATTACTGCCGGTGAGTCCCCTCGTGACGGCTGGTTCCTATTGGAGCGGCTCGGATGAGCTGGAGAGGCGGTTTAGGTGGAGGTAGACGTCTGTGCCGTAGCTAAAGGGGGACAAGGGTTAGTATCGAAGAGGAGAGTTGAAACAGTGGAGAAATTGAAAACATACCCCTCCATGCTGATCAACTTGAGGTCGCCGCCAAAGTACCGCGCGTAGAGTCGTGATATGGGCAGGCCGTAACCAAACCCAGCCATGGGCGCTTTAAAGTCGCTCTTGTCAAAGTCCGGGTCGAGATTCGGCGTCCGGTCGACGGTGGTATACATGTAGGTCCACACCAGCGGGATAGCGCTGCGGGGGATTCCGCCGCCCTCGTCCGACACCTTGATGGTGATGTCCTCTTTGCCCTCGGCCACGATCACCTTGGTGACGGGGAACTCTTGCTTGTCCTGGCCGTGGGTCTCGACAACGGCGCGCAGGGAGTTCTTGAGGGTCTCGAAGAGCATGTGCGACAGGTGGCCCGGCACGTACATGAAGTTGAGGGCTGGGTCGCACACGAGCTGAATCTTGGGGGCCTCGAATAGGCCGTAGTGGTCCTCGCACACGAACCGGGCGTTTTCGATGGCTTCCTGGGCCAGGTCCTTGACAAAGGTCTTGGTGCAGATTATGCCGACGTAGGACGGGTCGCGGTAGTGGTTCTGGTCGGTCAGGGCGATGTGCTGGCCGATGAGCATGCGTATCCCGATGCGCGACATGTAGAAGCGGTCGAGGAAGGCTTGGATGTTGTGGTCGATCTGCATCCGTTGCCGCTTGCGCTTGTACTCTAGGATGCCCTGTGCCATGGTGGTAACCACGCTGTCGTGCCGCCTCTTGATGCGATGCAGGGCCTGGGAAAACTTCATGTTGTACAGCTGCAGCTCGGGCGGCCAATCGCCCGTGTCGTCCACCATGGCGAAGTATCTCCTCGTAGCGGAGAACTTGTTCTTGCCCCAGCCGTTCCCGTTCCCGTTGGCACTTCCGTTCCCGTTCCCGTTCGCAGTACCACCCCATGAATTGTATTGCCCTTCTTCGATACTCGGGTTCGGTGTCGCCTGGCTCAGTAATGTGCCTTTCCCAAATTTTGTCGGCCGCATCAACCTCTCCTTCACTTCCTTTTGCAGGTCGGGTCGAGGTAATGTTGTGATTTCCTAGAGACCACAACACTCTGGTGAGTCACTCGTTATCCCAGACTCACAAGGCGGGGGCGGGGCCGATGATTTGTGCGTACCTCGAACGACTGTGCATACCAATCCGCCACCTTCTTCACCGAGGGCATCTCATTGAGCCCGTCCGGAAGGGTCTGAAGCTCTTGCACGCGATGGGCCAGTCGGATGGGCAACTCCTCGGCAAGGAATTGTGACGCACGGAAGAGGGTCCCTGGGCGCCGGCGTGCCGGATCAGCAACAGAATAAGGCAACGAAAAACAAACCCCGCGAGTTGTGATTTTGGCGGCCTATCATATCAGCAAAGGGGGATCTGTGCACTTACCGGTCGACGGCTTCTCGCCAAACTGGACCATCTGGCGCAGACTCACGCCCGTAGCGGGGAAGCTGGCATAGTGACGGATAGTATCCATCAACCGCTCGCTTCCTTTCCACGCCATGTTGACTGCTTGGGCGGCTTAGGCAGCGCCAATTGGTCTCTGTGGGTGATGGTCTTGTTGTGTGGTGTGCAGCATGGGTGCAAAGAGCAAAGAGAAAACTGCTCGGCAAAGTATCAATGTTTCGGCTCAAGAATGAGTCGCGGTTGTTCTTCGATGCGCGGCGGGCGTTGTCGGCGTGGATCGGGACAGGGTCTCTGGGTGGGTGCTCGCAACTTTTAAAGCCGAGGCAAGCAGTCTCCAATGACGCAACAGCGTTTTCGTTCTCCTGGCGCGGGCAGGGAAGCGATGCACAGGACGAAAAATAAGAATTGCAGGGCGTAAAACAAAGCCAATTCCAAGACGGCTTGGCTTGTGCTGGCACAAAAGAGCAGTTCTTCAATATTGGTAAAAAAGAGGAGAGCGCGGATGGGCGGGGCACGGGATTGCTGAGGTACTCAAGTACTTGGAGTGCACTGTGGGGGAGGATCTGAGGTGCGTCAGATGCTCGTGTGCTTTCTCACTTTACCGGGGGTTGCCGCTGGAAGCTTCGGGGCAATGGGCGCAACCTCCAGGGTTAACTTTAGCTTAGCAGAGGTGACTCGGCAAAGAAAACCCCACCGTCAAGGTCCCTTCGCGCGCTGCTCCCCAACTGCATGTGCCTCTTCTTCTACCGAAAGCGTCACAACGGCCCAGGGTGCTCGTGGCCAAACCCTGGTCTTTGGCAGCCTGCACCCCACGGCTGTCCTGCGGCGGGGCCAATGGAAGCATTGATGGACCATTGATGTCGTCTTGCTTTCCAACCCTCTTGCCTACCTCGGGGAAGTAGCACAGAGAAGCCGAGTGAACATTCACCACCAACATAGCGCCAGAGAAGTGTGCTGGCCGGGTTGCGTATTGGAATCAGGGATGTAGACAGGTGAGGCATATTCAGGACGCGCCATTTCCCATTTCCCATTTCCCCTTTCCCCTTTCCTCAGCAGGGGCTGATCCTGTTTCGCCGTGCTGATGCATCAATGGACCATTCTCACCACCAAGGCAACTAACTCCGCTTTCTGTGGCTTTGTGGTTCATAATCAAGCATAATCAATGAGCTGGAGCTTGGTATTGTTTCCCGTTTTGGGGGTAGCCCCATACCATGTGCGTATTCCGTCCAGTGTTTGGCGCGAGCGTGGTGAAAAGAGGCTTGCCGGATCTCATGGGCATCTCCTGGCTGCAGAAATCTTGGAACTGTTCAAGATTAAGTTTCGATGCCGAAGAGTAGCGGCCCGCATGCTCCAGCTTGGCGTTGATCCAGGGTCATGTGGTGCTTCCTGGCCTGTTGCGGTTCGACTTCTCGGAATACTGTAAATAGAATGGATCACCGGAATTGACGGAACACCAAGACACATTGTTTTTTTTCCACAGTACATTCAAAAATGAGAGGTAGACTCGATGTGTTGGGCACTGTTGTTTATAGTTTCTTCGAGTTTCCCCAAGCCCCTAGTGTAAGTTCGAGGCATGTCCACGATGAGACAACGACTGGGGAGCAACTCCATGTCTCGGTTTCCCCATCCAAGTCCTCGGTGATAAATCGCCGAAGCCGTCGGGCGGGCGGACAGGCTCGGGCGACTTCACCAGCGCTGCAAGGCTTCGTCGTTGTTGACTGGCGCATCCAGTTGAAACGGTCCCTGGTCTTCGACTTCAGCGTCTGCAACGTGCTGAGTGGTTGCGACAACACCTCACTGCGTCACATTACTTGGGAAATAACGTAAAGTGGGGTTACAGCTAGGCGCTATTTCGAATAAGGTTGGCGGTTGGAGAGGCTCAACTTGGAGATCCAACCATCAGCGAAGTGAGCCCCAAAGCGGAAAGACGGAGAAACGAACGACTGGCGGGGCCAAAATCAAGCCTGAAGCAGAAAGGGGAGAGACGGAGAAAAAAAAAGGCAAAGGCTGGGGGAAAGACCCTTGGCACAAAATTGGGCAAGAAGTGTGGGGATTTCCGCCGGAACGGACCCCCGTGATTGGCCGCAGGAGCTCCGGGGACAACGCATTGGTTGAAGCCTCCACTACGGTCGCAGTTTGTTCACCTGGACAACACACCAAGTGGGGCTCCCGAAGAGGAAGTGGATGAGGTGGACAAAAGAATCGTCGGTCGAAGCTTCGATTTCAATGCACGGCGTGCCGCTCGAGATAACATCCTGGGAGTCGAGAGCAGAATCTGCTGCGTTGGAGAAAAAAAAGAAGAAAAAAAGACAGAGCTGGCGATCGCGAGAGAACAGAAGGACATGACCTGAAGGGTCCGACCGGGGTTTTTTCTGAAATTTTGAGTTGAATTTCCGGGTTCTGTTCACCGCAACTCAATCCGGCGCAACTCTCACTCTCAGCGCAACTCGACTGCAACCCTCTTTCAGGGCGGGCTCTCACCTCACCTCGACTCGACTCGACTCGACGAGAGCCTCACATTCTTTTCGCCTTTGCGGGCGCACCACAACACACAAGATGCACGACCCAGACGACGATGCTCCCGGGTCAAGCGACGACTGGGAGTTTACGCCCATGTCCCCGTCGATTTCGTCGCTCTCCTCGTTTGCGCCCGAGGAATACTCGTTACCTCTGCACCAGCACCTCGCAGAGCCATCCACTCGCTATCTTCCCGCTCAACTCTCACCTCCACAAACCTCCCCACGACGACGACAACCACCACCATCACAACACCAGCAGCAGTCACGAATCCCGACCTTCAACCATGGCGCCCAGTCCGAATCCCCGTCCCTGGACCGGTTCCGCCAGAAACAGCGCACACCACCGCAGAAACACCCAGTCCGCACGCCGACAGCCATAACGACGACACATCCGCCCAACGGCATGTCCATCCCTTACCTCCACACACCCCCACCAACTTCCCCCCGACGAAAACCAGGTAACCTACTCTTCGCCAACCCGTCGTCAGTCGCAACCAGGACCACCATCACGTCCCCCAGCGCCCCAGATGCGCAACTCACTCCCCGCGGTCCAACCACCGCAACATCCTCCTTCTCCTCCTCCACAACAGCCAACAGCACCACAAACACCAACCACAACACCGCAGCCACCCCGGGCCCAACCTCCCCCACCAAACCCCCCAGCCACGCCAGTTTCACCAGCGGCAGCAGCAACAACAACAGCCTCATCAACATCAACATCAACCGCAGCACCTCCAACCTCAGCCGCGCCAGCACCCGCAGCGGGGCCCCTCTACCAGGCGGTCTGCGCCTGCACATGGGCACGGGAACGGGTGTTGGCGTGGGCCTAGGGTCCGGATTGCCGGTGTCGCCTTTGCCTACGCCGGCTTCGGCGTCTTCTTGGTTGCATCGGGGAGCCTTGCCGGGGCCGAGGTTTGTTTCTGGGGTTGGGGTGGAGGAGAGGTCGGGGTTTTCGCCTTTGAAGGCGGGGAGTATGGATGTGTTGGGCGGGTCGGACGAGGATGAGAGACGAAGGAGTTTGGACCAGAGTTTGAATTTGAGTTTGAGTTTGAGTCAGGGGTGGAGTGATCTTGGGGCGGCGCAAGTGGATGGGGCTGGTGCCGGGGAAGAGGAAGAGGAAAGGGTAGGGAAAGAGGAGGAAGAGGAGGCAGAGGAGGCAGAGGAGGCCGAGGAGGAAGGACCAGGGTCGTCGGTTGGGAATGAAGAGGGATCATCATCCGTGGGGAATAGTCAACGTAACAGTTGGGATAGTGTCGCAACCGTAAGGGAAGAGCCCGGGCGCGGGCACGACTACTATGATTACGAAGTTGAAGGGTCGAATACCCACATCGGCGACGGATCAGACGGGTACATGTACAAAGACCGCGATTACCTCCTCCGGCAGTACGCCACATCCCCCGAACGCAGCGCCAGTTCCCGAGGGTACACCACCGACTCTCGGGCTTATGACCTAGGAGAAAGCCGAGGCCACACACCAAACCACCTCGACCGGCCTCAGGACTCCTCCTCCCCCACCTATGCCGACGGCTGGCTCAAGCCTGAGAAGACAACAGGCGGGGTCCGGTTCCTCGAGATCCAGAAAGAGGCCGCGTCGCAGCACAACATCGACGTCAAGGACATGCAGGAACCAGAGCCGACAGGAAAATGGGATAGAGGCCTAGAGCGAATCCTCGAAGAAACCCAAGAGACAGAAACCGCCGGAGACACGCTGCCGCCGGGCAGGGTCATGCTTATGGAGCGGCTGTGCGATATGGTGCAGAAGCTGTCGTCGGTGCGGGTCGGCGGGGGGATGGAGGCGGATGTGATTGATGTGTTGAATGCGAAAGTGGAGGAGATGGAGGATTTGTTGGTGTTGGCTGAGGAGACGGCCGAGGCGGAGGCTGGGGCGGACGGGAGTGAGGGGGGAGAGGATGATGGACGTGAGAAGGAAGAGGTGGAGGAAGAGGGGGGAGAAGAAGAGGGGGGAGAAGAAGAGGGGGGAGAAGAAGAAGGCAGGGAGGATGATGATACCAAGGCTGAGGCGGAGGCGGAGGAGTTGTCCGAGATCAAACTCCCGCATCAAAACGACCAGCCAGAGGGAGAAACAGAGGAAGCACCAAAAGAAACGGAAACATCCGCCAACGAGCCCGACTCCAAAGAAGACGACGACGAAACCTCACCCCCCCTCCAACTCTCCCCCCCCGACATCCGCGACCTCACAACTCCCCTCCCCTGGCTCACATCAACCTTCAAATTCTCCGAGTCCCTCGACGTCTCCCCAACCCGCTCCAACCCCGAACTTGCCGCGGCCACCAACGAGGCCCTTGAGGCAGCCAAGCAGGCCGCCCAAGCCCAAGCTGACATGGCCGAGCGCGTAGCCCGGGAAGCGGAACGCCTGAATGGCGAGCTGGTCCGCGTTGTCAAGGGGCTGCGGGCGCGCAGGGAGGAGTCTGATGTACGTATCTTTTTTTCTCTCACCCTCCCTTTCCTTTGTTTATGATATATGTTAACGCAGTATAGCACCTCCACTCCCTCCTAATCAACCGCGCCGAATCAGCCGCCACCCGCATCCTCGACCTCGAACAAGAAATCTGCGATCTCGAAGACGACATTTTGTCAGGCGAATCTGAACTGCGCCATCTCCGCCTCAAACTGCGCGCCGTCGAAGCACTGTGCCATGATCTTTTAGTCCCGCATTCCGGCACCGACCCTGAACTTATCCGCTGCATTGACAACTGGAAGGCGGACTGGGTGCTGGTGCGCGATCGCATGCTGGCAAGGAAGAGGGGGCGGACGGAGAGGAGGGCGAGGTTGTGTCGCAAGGGGTGTGTGATTAGTTCGTTGGAGGAGCGGGAGAGCAGGGGTGCTAATCCCATCACCTCTACTCCTGCTTCGACTTCTGCCGCTACCTCTGCTGCTTCTGCTTCTGCTTCTGCTGCTGCGGGCACAACTACTGTCAAACTGAACGCTTCCCCAGTCGTGGACGCCGTAGCAGCAGCTGCAAAAGCAAGGAAAGGGAATAAGACCAAAGAAGGCGGGAGGAGGAGGTCAGGGAGATTAGGCGGGTCGTCGCGACGGGGTAAGGGGAGTGCCCCCGAGGCTGAGTCGGCTGAGTCGGCTGGGAGGAGAGTTGATGATGATAATAACACGATGGAGGATGTAACGGGCACAACGGGCACAGAAACAGAGACAGAAACGATGACTAGTTTAGGCGGGCTATCGATGTCCGTTTCGATGATGGGGTTGGGGGGGACTGGTCCACGGCACTGAGAGGGCGGAGTTAAAGAGTTGGATGGATTTGGAGGCGGAGGTGGTGGGGTAGGGGGGAAGGGAAAGGGGGGGTTTACGACTCTTTGACGGCTAGGCGGATCAGGTCAGGTTCATGTCATGGCGTATCATCATACCCAGCCCTAGCACACAGCCACGTGGTGCCGCATCACGGACGGGGCCGGGACTGTGCGCGGGCAAGCGGGCAAGCGGGCAAGGAGCAAAGCAAGGGGCAAGGGGAAAAGGAGTTTGGGCCTATTTTCTGTATTCCTCAGGTCGGACTAACTGACTGTTTTCTCTCTTGGGACCATACCATGGATGATGGGTGGACTTCCTGTGATAGCGGGACTGCTTTACTTTCTTTACCTACATTTCATTCACATTACCTTCTCCTTCTCTTTTCTCTGACTTTCTTTTCTTTCTCTTGTGTTTCCTTCCCATCATTCACCGTCAGAAACATCCAGGTCCAGGACAAACAGAACTTGAACAGACCGGCACGGCTAGGCTCGCATCAAACTGCAAAAGGGCCGCAGAACACACCATTGGCTGCATAGTACTTACTAGGGGAGTTGTAATTTTTCTCATACGGGTTGAAACGGACATTTATTTGTTTGGCACGGAAGAAGACAGGACGGGTTTAGTTGGGATGCTTGCTATTTCACTGGGACGGGATGAGGTCGGGATGAGGTCGGGATGAGGTCGGGATGAGGTCGGGATGAGGTTTGCACGACCAAGGGAGGTAGCGTTTGTGGGGTTATACAACTAACTAATGCAAGGAGGGGTATTGTCAAGTCAGTTCACGACAACTTGTTTGGGAGAAAGGAGTCATCATACCGGACCGGTTTGCCGGTGTATCGGTTGGGAAAGGCATAGGCAAGGACAAAACGGACCACATCACATCACATCAGATCGGACCAAGCAAGCAAGTAAGCAAGCAAGCAAGCAAGCATATATATGGTAGTAGAACGGCGCACTCGATTACAGAGAGCAAGGATGTATAAACCTCAGGACTTTGGTTCATATAGCTCTACGCACTCTCTGGGTTTCCCACAGTTAAGCGAGACGACTCGCAAGTACTCGATACAGGGTATTTTCGAGACTTCAAAAGACACAAAAAGGAAAGAAGAAAGAAACGACAAACTACCCCGCCTGGCTGCCTGCCCCTCCTTGCCGGATATCATTCATCTTAAGTAGTTCATCCCACATCACCCGTTCATCCCAAGTCATTCAGCCATCTCATCTCATCTCATCTCTCCCCCACAAAACATAACAAAAAGAACCCCTCATATCTAAGCAGCCACCGTCCCATCCCGTTCCCCACTCTTCTCCCTGACCGGTGCGTCCTTCTCCCTCGTAAACACATCATCCGGCACATGATTCGGCAGCGTAGGCTTAACCGCATCCTTCCTAAACAACACCCACCTCTGCACAAAATACCCCATCTGCTTCACCCCATACGCGGCCTGCGACCGCAGCGGCACATCAAACACGCTATCCAGTTCCTCCAGCGTCTTCTCTTTTGTTTCCGGCACAAACAACAGCACCAGCACAAACCCAATGATATTCCACCCCGCGTACCATCCAAACCCGCCCTGCGGACCGAAAGATTCCAGCATGCTGGGCCAGGTGACGGCTAGCACAAAGTTGAAGAACCAGGTAGTGGCCGTGGCGAGGGACATGCCGATGGGGCGGATATACAGCGGGTAGGCTTCAGCGGAATAAGTGAAGGGCACGGGGCCTTCGCCGGGGGAGTAGACGACACCGTAGAGGTAGATGCCGAGGGCGATGCAGGCGATGTGGGCGGTGGATTCCTGGGGAATCCAGAAGGAGAAGCCGGTGAAGAACATGAAGAGGGCCATGAGGGGGAAGGTGGTGAGGAGGAGGTTGCGGCGGCCGAAGGTGTCGATGGTGTAGAAGGCGGGGAGGGCGAAGAGCCAATTGATGACGCCGAAGCCGAGGGAGGCGGAAAGGGCGACGACGTTGCTGGCGCCGGCTTCGACGAAGATTTCCGAGGAGAAGTAGGCGATGATGTTGACGCCGCAGAATTGTTGCATGAACATGACGACTTCGGAGGCGACCATGGCGTTGCGGTTGCGGCGGATGGTGAAGAACTCCTTGATGCGGTTGCTGCGGCCGATGGACATGGTCTTTTTCTCGGTTTCGAGGAGGGTGTAGGTGTAGAAGAGATCGCGAGCGGCCTGGACTTTTTCGAAGCGCAGGTGGCAGAGCGAGGCGAAGGCATCACCATGCCGGTCCTTGGTGAGGTACCAGCGGGGGGACTCCGGGCACTTGTAGGCGAGCAGACAGACCACGACGGCCGGCAGCATGGCGGAGCCCATCATCAGGCGCCAGTTGAGCCCTTGCTCGATGCCGTGGTCGGGGACGAAGTAGAAGGCCAGATCGGCGATGTAGCCGGCCATGATGCCAAAGGCTGTCCACATTTGCCATTGCTGCGACGGGTTAGCATCGGTCTTACAACTAACCGCATATGTAACCAAAGTTCGAGAGTGAGAAGCTTACCATGACGAGAGCACCACGCAACTTCGGCGGCGAGCACTCAGCCGCAAACATCGGCGTAGTCGCCGACTTAGGCCCAATACCAAATCCCAGGATAAACCGGGCGAGGAACATGTGCCACCACGTGTTAGTGAAGGCCTGCCAGAAGCAAGCCAGGGCCGAGATCAGACAGGAGATGAAGACGGTGCCACGGCGGCCAAAGAGCTTGTTCATCGGGTCGGTGAGCCAGCAGCCCAAAAAGGCACAGCAGAGATAGGGGGCGCCGTTAACCAGGCCGACAAGCCAGGTGTCGCGTGACGCCTTGGTGTCGATGCCGAATTGCACCTTGTAAAAGATCTGCGCACCGTTGACGACGGTCTCGTCCATGCCCTGGACCGCGGCGCAGAGCGAGCAGACTATGTGTCTGTTAACATCACCTTCTCGTTTTACTATCCATGTGAAAGAGGAACTTACTAGCAACGACCCAGTACAGCATACTAGGGTTCGACCACTTGTGCGTCGTCTCCCGCACCAGCACCTCCCGCTCCCGCTCCGTAAGCTCCGGGATTTGGTCGTACTGCGTGTGGTCCCCAGCAATCACCGCGCCCAGGCGGAACGCCCGCATGTCCTCGTCGCTGGTCAGCCCGGCCAGCCGTGCGTAGTCCTCGCCCATTTTCCCGAGACGCTCGGCGCTGAGGCCGGCTAGCGGGTTGGCCAGCTGTCTCGAGGCAGCTAGGCGCTCCTGGGCGGCGTCCTTTTTCGAAGCCGAAGCTTCGGTGGGCTGGCCGGCGTGTTGTGTGCTCGGGCCATCACGGTGTTCTACTTCGGCCCCAGATGCCGAGTCGCTGGAGCGGTCGGCTTTCTTTTCCGGCTCCATGATGGGTCGGGGGAGATGTGATTCAGTGTGTATATGATCTTGTCTTATTCCCCAGGTGAATCAATGGTTTCTGTATGGACACAGTGAGGCGAGTCTGAATCAATTGGTCGACTATCAAACGACACGAGGCGGGGATGGATACTGGGGAGATCAACAGAGCAACGAGGTGTCAAGGGAGCTTCCCCAGGTTATAACCCTTCTCCAATTCCATGCCTGCAGGGTTCCGCCCGGTCTTTTGCCTTGGTTGGAAGAGGGGAGAGGGGTCCGATGATGCTGCACTTCCAACGGTCCGGGATGTGTGCATCCCAACATCCCAACATCCACACCCCCTTGACGAGGTCGTACCAGATGTGCAGAGTTGTGACGGTTTTTGCTTGGTGCTTGCTTGCAACCTCGACCCACAGCCTCACCTCGCATGCCAATATGCCTCTCCCTCTGAGTGAGCCCACACCAATGCTGTGAAGGCTGAAAGAGAAACATTTACCGCCGCAAAGGAATGCGGGTCTCACCTGCAAGACCGCTTCCAAACATGGCAACTATCGACGTCATATACGGGGAATGAGGAGGCGCTGCACGTTTGTTGGAGGTTGGAGGAGTTGGAGAACCATGGAGAAAAGCGTCCGTGGTGTTCGGACCACGCTTGCCACGGCCCAGGCGTGCCAGGGGCGGCGGTGGTTGGATCGCGGCGGATTCTGCCCGCGTTTGTCGGCACTGTCGGAGCAGCCGGCGGTTTGAAGAGTTTGGACTTGGCCGAGAGTTCCCATTCGCAGGTGGTTTTGCGGGATTCGCCCCGTGGGATCAGATCGGCGCTGCTGTGTGCGGGCAGATGACCAGAGCTACGTTATGACGTCAGTGAGTCTCCATCAGCGCCGCAAACAAGCATCGGGTGGCTGTCCAATTGCCGGCTTCCCGTGAATGCGAGCTTGGCGAGCTCGCTCGGAAAAAAAGCTTCAGTTTCTTATCGAGGCACGCGAGGCTCGGCGCCAGAAACAAGTTGAGCAGTCAAGCAGTCAAGGCAACCCAGGCGTCCCAGTCAGGCGTGGATTAGTTCGAGGCTCGGTGGACGAATACCTATGGCTGTGTATGGACAAAGTTAGTGTTCATACATATATCGATATGCCTTGAGAGTCGACAAAAGACAAGATTTGCATGGTGCAGACGGATTTGTTCGTATCTCGTGTGCCTCGCTCATCCATCCCTTCTTTCCTCCCGCCGCAGGATTCGGGATCGTCTTCGCGCGTCGAAGGGATGTCCTATTGAGGTAAAACTTTGCAGTTGGCAGTGCAGGGACTGTCGTGTTACTCCAGGGTTCTGAGTAACGGGGGAGCTGGGATAAGACATGCTTCTCCGCCAATTCCACCGCAGCGAGTTCGGTGGAGTTTGAGGGGAAGGGGTTTCCACGAGGCTCTGACAAGGCTCCCCATGGGGAAGGAGGACTCCGGGGGAAAAAGTCCTGGGGAAAGAGGCTCCGGGGAACTCGTGCGTGGCCCACGCAATCCGCAGGAAGGGACAACGCAGGGAGAGAGGAGACAGCGGAGAAGGAAAGGGCAAGCTCCGCAACTCCAGACTTTTGGTCAAATCGCAACGGCGGTGCCGACAACCGTTGGGGAAGTGACGATCGAGCCGTGATTGCGCGTACAGGGGTCCCTTGATATCTTGTCCTCCGGCAGATATCGGCCCACTTAGAAACCAACCTCAATCTTCCCAAAGTCAACAGCCTCGATGCTCACCGAAGAGTAGAGTCAACAATTCACAACCGGACGAATCGCGCAAAGCAAAGACTATTAAATGCAGTTTTAGATATATTTCAAATGTACTTGATTTCCAGTCTGTTAGGTCAACGCCATTCCCAGTCCGATTCACACGCTTCATTCGTACATCATCCGTGCCTCCAACCATAATTAACTAGTCGCGACGTCTCCCTGACACCACCGATTTCCTTCTCTCATCGCGCACCACCACCGAGGCAGATCTCCTCGGTCTTTGTCCGTCACGTCTTCGGTCACGGTCACTCTCCTTTGCATCTCGCCCCCGATCGCGGTCTCGGTCCCGGTCCCTATCTCTCTCTCGCTCTCGCTCTCTCATATCTCTGTCCCTCTCACGTTCCCTCCTCTCCCTCTCTCTATCACTTTCCCTATCCCTATCCCTATCCCTATCCCTATCTCTATCTCTATTCGCGCCTTCTCGCTCATCCCTCCTGCTATCTGACCCTCGCGCCCCCGAGACGGACGGTCGACGGCCCTTGCTTTCTAGATGGACGACTGGGGATTCCCGAGCGGGCGATGCCGAGGGCGGTGGGGGTCCGGTGCTGCGTCTCCGCAGGCTAGGGGTGGAAGTGTTGGAGTTGCTGGAGCCCCCGCGCACGCTGGGCTGGACTCGGAGGGGAGAGGACGATGAAGGCGGCTTTTGGGATGTGATGGGACGCTCACGGCCGGTAATGCGTGTGGAGGTCTCGCGGCGGAGTTGGGGCCTATTGGTGGTGTTGTTGCTGTGGTGATAGTCTCGCTCGCGGCTACGGTCCCGACTGCGGTCACGGTCACGGCTGTGGTAACGACGACGCTCACGATCACTCTCGCGGTCGCTGTGCCGCCGGTGGCGGTCGTCCTCGTCGCTTGCGTGGGACACCGACAGGGTGCCTTCCGAAGGCCGGTAACGACTCCGAGGGCTGGGCGGCGGTCGTTCTCCATCACTGGTGTCCACGCGGATAAATATCGGGCGTGTCTTGCTGGGCATTGGGGGCGGCGGTCTGATCGCGTCCAGATGGTCCCGGAGCGTGTTGAAAAAGAGGACCCGGGCCTGTCGGTCCGCCTCCGCTGGGAGCAGATGGCGGGAGAGCTGTTTTGGCAAGCGCTCCGGCGTGGTCTCGAGGAGGGTGTCGGCGTTGATGGGCAGCGAGGCGACGATCTTGGCTAGTCTCTCTGCCTCCTCGTTGGGGTAGCTGCGCATAGCGAGGGTCATCCATCGTGTCCATCCGAGGAGGGTCAAAGCCGGCACTGTCGGTCGCGCGTTGGGGGCCGCAGGAACGAGGTAGTACTCGCAGCCAAGCTTCCGGTAGAGTTCTGCCAGACTGGGGGGTGCTGCGCCGTGGTGACCGCGGAAGATCTCTGCTCGGTTGTCAGCTTGACCCTCTCCTGAAAGTACCGAAACTATCATGACAAACCTGGGAAGGGAAACGGCTCAAGCTCGAGCTTGTGGTGGGAATACAGCACCGCCAACTTATCCGGTGTAATTACCAGCGTGTTCTGCGGCATGAACTCGTCTTTCTACACATAATCCGGTCAGTAAGCTGCTGCCACCATCTCTTGAGACTACTAAGGGTCTTACCAGATAGTTGCCGATTCCTCTGATGACCTGCTCCCATCGCTTGGTGGGAACCCCGTGCTGGTCGAAGAGCGTCCCCCATTTCCGGTCGACGGCGCTGATCTCCTTGGGAGGAACGGACATATTCGTCAATGGGGGGGTCGAGGGAGGGGTGGATTCGCACCACTGGACTCCCGGCTGTCGAGGTTTTGCGGGAATATTGATCGGTGGTTGTGGTCTAGGCGCCGAAATATTGGCAGTCGGTACTCCTCCCGGTGCAGGCGGCTTAGGCGGCCCAGGTGGTGCTAGATTTGGCATCTGCTTGACTGTTCGAGTGTCAGATCACGGTCCTGATTGACAGGACGAAAAGAGTTTACTTACGCTCTTCTTTCACGATCTTTCGGACTTCTGTGCGGATGTCGACCGCCGCTGCTTGTCCTGGGAAACCCGGGACACCAGGTCCCGGTTGCTGTACATTCTGGACCTGAGGAGGAAGGGGTGGCGGAAAACCTCTCTGTCTGCCGACGTTAGGCATGGCTTGTGGTTGTTCTTCCTCGTCCGTCTCTTCGTCAGAGCTGGTAGATGACTCGCTATCTGATGAATACTGTTCGTTCGTTCGACCGTTGTCGCCTCCATGGAGCGTTGGAGGAGGAGGAGGAATGTATACATGACCCACGGTGGCTGGATGGGGAGCTGATGGAGGTGGTGGAGGGGGAGGTTGCCATACGGCCCGGTTGGGAGGTTGTGCGGCCATGTTTGGGCGTTTAATCGTCAACCTTGAGGCCTCAACGAGTGCTACGAGTTGCTAAGTGCATGTGCCTGAGGGACTGACGACGAACTAAGAAGAAGAGGAAAGAAGCAGAAACCATGACAGGCCGTCAACCGAGCTCACTTATATCTCGATGTTCTGCCCTCCCTCCCATTTCCCCCTCCTTCGTGGCCCTGAAGGTGGATGGACATGAAACGACCGAGGTGTGCCCCGGGCAACAAGAGGAGGGGAAACAAGCGAGGCGGACCACACGAGGAGATCAGCGCGAACCGCCCTGTCTGTCTGTCATCCCCTTCCACCGTTTCGCTTCCTTTCCTCTTCCGGCGCGGTCACCAAAATGAGCGCGTCAGAGAGAAGGCAAAAGCAGGCAGGGGGAGAGGACCAGGTTCCCGGACCCGGACCCAGCCCCGGCAGCGCACCTCTGACCCCGGTGTCGCACATGGTCGCGCCCGACCCAGTCGAAGGCGCATCGGCAACGGCATCTTGTGGCTTGTTTTTTTGACACTGGTAAGGCAGTGACACTCCAACTTTAGTTCGTTATCGGAGCCGCAAAGGTGCCTAACTTCTGTCCCGATGCACGGCATTCATGCGACACACACACAGCACACATAAGTCAGTGTACACGCAAATATCATTTCTGTTCGCCTTCGAGTCGTGTCACACCGCGGAACGACCGCGGCAGCATGGTCTCGGCAGGACGGGACAAAACAAAAGCTAAGAGGGGGGGTGTCATTTGGGAGTCTTGCTCATGCGCACTGCCTGTCCCGATTCCCAACCGACGTTGGCGGGGCGAGCGTGGCGTCAAAACCCCGTCCCTCCCCCTTTTATTCCGCTGCAGCCCAAGGTTTTGACTTTTAAGCAAAGATGGGAAAAGCATGAAAGGGCTGAGTTGAACCGCAGTTCCCCCCCCTCCCGGAACGAAATACACACTCGTTGACCGGGCGCAGGCTGTGGTTGGATGGGTCGACAAGCCACAATTGAGTCCTGATCCAATAACTACCGAAGAGGGATCCTGCGCCCGACCAACCACGCAACGCAGCGCAAATCGCGGTTAGGCTGTATTTACATACATACGGTACAGTGTAGGTTCATTTAATACATGTCTTCGCATTGAAACGGCCGCCCTCCCCCCATCTGTGTTGGCGCGCGTAAGCCTTGCCCGGGATTCAATCCCGGTGTTTTATCAATGGTGGTCTCCCTTTTCTGTTTTTTTTTCCCCCTTTTTGCCTTGATTGTGGTGGTGGCGTTAGGCGCGCAGGAAATGGTGGGTTGATTACGTACCCGACGCCGGTTTCATGAGGGCTTCTTTGTTTGGGTATGTAAGCAAGGTAAGGTAAGGCAGTAAGTAGGGTAGATAGGTAATTGAATGGTGAATGGGTGGCATCCATATTCTTGACCGGTATGGTGATAAAGGCCTGAAGCGGGGAAATTTAGCCTGATTAATTAAATGGTTGTGAGGCTTCATTTTTGCTTGTTCTTTGCTCTGTCCTGTCCCTGGGGTGGTTCGTTTCGAGCGGGCTCCCTCTCTCTCTTTGTCTTGTTTCTTTTGCCTTGACTCCTGACTTCTGGCTTCGAATTCCAACTTCTGACTTCTGGCTTCTGTGACCTACCTTCTAATTTCTACCTTCGAATTCCGACTTCTAACTTCCGACTTCGACTTACACCCCCCTGTGGCCGTGACCCCCACGTAACAACCCCACGGATCCCATACTAACTACGTACACTCACCGACGCTGGGTAAGGTAACACCTCCCGTCACCGAGGCTGTGTAATGAATGATTTAATTAGGTAGCAGAATAATTAGGTATCAGAACTGTACTCTGCACCTTGCATTGTTTACACAGGTGACAACAGTAGGGAGGTAGGTAGGTAGATCTGCGTTCCGTTTGGGTGTCGATTCGAATCATTCCACGACACGGGTGACGGGCTAGTGTAGAACAACACAACTCGGCCGGACCGCACCCGGCGCAGGACCCGGCTGTCCTTCCGAACGTCCTTCCGAACGACATTCCAGCCGTCGGAAATCGGAAGTCGGAAGTTGGAAAGAAACAAATGTGTGATGCGATGCGATATAAATATTCCCGATCTTTTACGTGACATGACATGACAGGCAGTCAGGTGCATCTCGCCTTTCACCCGACGCCCCGGAAGCCTCCCTTTTCTCATGCCGACGATGATCATATTCATACCCTATCAAATGAGGTGAGTGTTTGGATTAGTATTTAGCTCGTTCCATGTCCCATCCCCCATCCGACACGACCCTTATGCGAGGGAGGCAAAGTGTGTTGTTGTGTTGCGTTGTGTTGTGTGAGGGCTGGGAGAGGCGAGGTGGGCTGACGTCGTTGTTTTGAGTTGAGAGGGAGGCGACCTAATGGGCTAAAATACTTACACAATATACACAGGGGGTAGGAGATGGGCGGTGAGAGATGGAGGGAAGAAGACGAGGCAATGAGAGTAACCATGCGGTAGGACTGGCTGACTGACTGACTGGCTGAGTGAGTGAGTGATCGCCTTGTACTCGTTTTTGTCGTGTGATCAAGGTTCGGTTCTGACTTTTTTTGTGGTTTATTTTGTTTTTCCGGGACTGATTTTGGTTTGATAGGTTTGGTCTAACAAGTTGTTGATCTGGTGGTCTTGAGATCTAAGTATCTTCTACTCACAGGTACAGCCCAGCCGGTCGGCCATCAACTTAACGTTGGGCTTGGTTCGATGCTTCCCCTCCTCCGACTTGGGCTTTCATTTTTCTCTTGTTTAAGTTGGTTTTTGCTTCTCTATTTCCACTAGTTACTCAAGTCCAAAGATATTGGGCATTCCATGCTGGTTGAGACTGGAAGAATTGATCTTACCTCTCTTTTTTCATCTTCATTCCCTCGTTACTTAATTATCCAAGAAACTTCCCTAACTTGCCCAGCAATCAAATGATTCACAAAGAATGAGGTTGTCAACCAAGCCCACTGAACAATCCTAACTTAAAAACAAAACGAACAAATCAAAAGTAAAATAAGAAAAGAAAAATTCAAAAAGCTCACACACCAAGCGCCTATCCCTATCTGAAGGGATATCGGTTGGTGGCTACAAAAATCTTTCCCGGTGGAAAGATTTTTCTTCGCTAGCCCCGGGAATCGAACCCGGGGCCACTTCGATTTACGACGGTATTGGCGTGGTGCTCCTCCAATACCGCTGGGCCAAACACGTTGTTTGGCACATTGGGAGGAGCTAGTGACTGGGGGAGTGAGAAGGGGGGTTATATGGGACGGTGGTGGTTTGGGGGGAGTGAACGTGCGGATTTGGTGGTGGGTGGTTGGGTTGAAAGTGTTGGCTTCATGGTGAGTTTGTTGTCTCACTGACTGCCTGACTGCCTGCCCGCCTACTGTTTTACTTTGCTTAACGTAGGTATTCTTGAAGGGGCGGGCCAAACGAAGAAGACGAGGAGATCTTATCCACTCTTCTGATAAACCAGGCTCTCTATCTACCAATCTCCCTAGAAAGAAAGAATGAAAGAAATCGACCGCTAATAACAAACACCCGACCCAACCCGATCCTACCCATCCGTTCGGGTCGGTTCGGCCATGTCCAGTCGGTGGGATAACCAACCCCATACAGCGACACAGACACAAGCGCAAGGCTACCGCACTCGTACACCACCACCATGTGTCTATCAAACTCACGCCTTGTATACATGGAGCACAAAAAGGAGCATGTGCGGCTGGTCTTCTGACCTACCTGCTTACAGAGGTACCTAGCTTAGCTCGATGTAGGATACATGTACAGTACATACACTTGCAGGGAACTCAAGATGATTAGGAAGGTGAGATCAGCTGTAGAAGTAAACCGCATACATATCGGGCAACTTTCCCCTACGCCGCACAAACGCAGGGTCACATGTCGACGTAGATTGTACAGGTTGGCGGATCGTAAGCCGGCATTGCTGATGCCCTCTGAAGTGGCGATGATTCGTCACGGTGGTATTCGCACGTAGTTGCCGTTCACTCAAACTCAGGAAAATTGCAGAGAATGATTTGCCAGTTGCTTGTTATCTACGAACTACCTGCCACTTTGAACGATGGGAAAACTACGCAGGTAATTAGTTAATCAACTGAAACGTTCAACTGCAGATGGCTCCTGTCCTCCCCCCATGTGAACCCGTCTATCTCCTCTAACCATCCGCCGCAGGCCCTTCCCACACAGCAGAGGGGCCTTGAAGACGACCTCAGCCCAACCGGTGGTCTTGCCGCTCCCACGATCAAAGTATCTGGTAACCGGAAAGGAACAAATGCAACGCGCCGTGGCGGTGAAGGAGCAAACGCCGACGTCCGGGGTTGGTGTAACGCCCGTGCCGGAATGCAACGCAAATAACGACCAACCACACACGGAAACGTGCCTCCCAAAAACTTGGTTTAGTTGACCGCAATGATGTCGTCCTCGAGGTCCCGATCAAATTCGTCGTAATCGTTCGTCGCCGGCGGGATATCGTACCTGAGGTAGTCGGGCAGCTGAGGCATCTGCTTGCGGGTCGGCTACTCCAAGGTTAGTATTGAACCCAAATCGAAAATTTCTTGCAATGCCTTGGAGGATTGTTACGTACCGGTCTGGCCCAGCCCTTGCGGCCCAGATTGACAGGACGACCGGTGCGAGCCGTGTTGGCGCTGGTGCCCGTAATGCGGCTACTACCAGTCACCTCGGTCGGGGTTTTGAGCTTGCGAGCAAACTCCCCGTCGGGGCCCCAGGCGTTGAAGGGAACACCCGGGCGCTGGGGCCCGTTATCACGGGCGGACACCGTCGCGGCGCTGCTGTCAGCGACTGAAGCGTTATCGGTGACGGTGGCCGACGAGCTCATGGGCTTGTTGATTGAAAGGGAACCCATGTCGGGGATGAGCCAGTGAGGCGCCCTCTTAAACGTGCCAGTCTCGGAGGGGGACGCGCGCATTCCAGGTCCCTCGCCGCTTCGGTCTTGGTATTGGCTCTGTGAGGTAACTGTAGAACCGACCGTCGACATGTTGTCGAGCCCACCGTCATACTCGGACGGAGCCTCGGACTGAAATCTGGTCAGCTCGGCATCTTTCGATCAGCACAATGATTGCTTACTCGAGAATCGGTATAACTATCCAGAACGTTCTCGGTAAGAACCTCCTGGGCCGCTGCCGCGTGCGTTCGGAAGAACGCGCCAGGATGCATCTCCTCGGCCGAAAGCTGGCCGCCCGGAGCCGGGAGGGCTTCGCCAGCCTCCGTCTTGAGCCTCCAGTCGTTGCAATCGATGCACCACTATCGACCCCACGAGTAAGAATCCGTGTTCCATATCATGCCCATGAGCAGAAGACTTACGTTCTGGCCTTTGGATCTCGTGCTCTTGCTGAAGAAACGCAAGTCCCTGGTACGGAGGCAGGGGCCCAGGCACTTCAGCTCCCGGACCGGCTGGTTGGAATGATCGGTGCAGTGGATACCGGTTTTCGAGGGGCTCGCTCCGCCTCTACGCGCAAGACGATCGTACTTCTCAAGCTGCCGGTGGGAAAACTCGGCGCGAGTCTTCCACTCGCCGTTCTCGCAGCGCAGGCGATCGGCGGACATGGCTGTGGTTGGCAGACGGATGACTTGGTTGAAAAGGGCTGTTGGGAGAAAAAGAACGGATGTTAGGAGTTTCTTGAGATTTTTTTTGAAGGGCGTAACGGAAAAAGATGGATGTGAAGGGAAGAAAGAGAATAAGTGTTGGTGTTGCGGTATGGGAGAATATTTGGGTTGTTGCCTAGGGCAGGGCCTAAATCTTATGCCCGTACCCGATCAACTGCCAGGGCCCTAGGGCTCCAGATGAAATAAGAAACCAAATCAGTGACATCTAGTTTGATTGTGCACAAAAGGCAATAGAAGGAAGCCTTTGACTAGTAGCACACCGCCTGATGCCTGGCGCACAAACCTGAAACTGGCTTCTGATTTCTTTGTTCATACAAGAACTCTGTTGCAGGAAAAGAGCCATAGAAACGGTCGTGAAAAGGAAACCCATGGTACTTACCTCAAGTTCCTATGGGATATCTGAGCATCTCGAGATGGTTCTCCCGCCGTGCCAGCGAACAAAGAAAAATTTGAAAACTGGCCTGGAATCAGGACTCATGGAAGGAGCTGTGTTCAGCCCCGCCCAGGTGCCAATAATTCAACAGGATTGGTGTCCATGTGATCTAAGCACAGGCAGGTCAGGTACGGGATATCCATAGATCGAATACAGTATGGAAGGAATGAGCCACCCCGGGCCGCGGGCCGTTCTCATTGTTCCAAGGCAAGTTCATTCCGTTGCCAGTGAGGGTAACGCCTTGATACGGACCATGTCCGAGCAGAGGCTTGGTCTCAACCTAAGCTCTCCCGCTATTCTCGTCACGACTAGCATGATGCACATGTTAGGGTTTTCAATAGCCCCCCCTTTCCCTCGACCCCTATTATCCACCCGTTTTGCGTAATGTTGATTTCAATGTGGATGGTAACTAGGTATGAAAGCGTAACATATCGATTAGGTTTCTTTAGCTTCCCGAAAGTTGGCACAGGGTTGACACCAGCCCGAGGCAGCGCCATGACATGTAATTACACTCTAGTTTGGCATTCCGTCTGTGGCGCACTCAGACATACAATGACCCAATGTATTCTTGAGGTCACATGAAATCATTGCTTTATTACGCACCCTTAAACCTTAACATTCCCTATCTGCGGGCTTCTCGGCTATCATACATCAGAGTACAGTCGCTAGCGAAATCGGCTTCCGCTTTTCTCTTTCACATCGTTTCAGCGCACAGGCCTTTTATACATCTAACCGCCTACACTGTGCGATCGAGCACGCGCCTAAGTATAGCAGGCACATGTCGCATAAGTTAACTCTTCGCCAAAACTAGACCTACGTCCAGCCAAAAGTGGGTGTGTGGAAGGAAAGCCGACTGTAGCAGTACGGGTTACAGACCCTACATACCAATTCAAAGCGTCTTGAGGCACCGATGAGTAGCAAAGATGTATTTGTCAACATTTGTATAAGTGGCAAAACTGAGTAGTATAAAGCAACCGTTTCTCCCAGGCCCTTCATTTGAGCAAAGATATGAGAAATATTTAACACTATGTTACGAAGCGAAATCAATCTGGAAGGATGTCACATGGCCAGAGGCATGCCCTAGGACCAGTGTATGATCATGCACTGATGTGCACGTTGCCCGGTAATCGGGAGGAAGCCAGAGAAGATTCTTTCCACCTCTGGTGATCCATTCACCATCGACAGAGAGAATATTACCTGCTAGTCTCGGGTTTCGAGAGGCGTACAAGCCTGAGTTCCCATCCAGCGAGAACGCTATCACTCTGACGTAATTGCTTTGCCTTGTGACGGAATCGCTATAGCCCTCGAGCGTCTGTTGGTGTACACCCGTCGCCGCATCCCAGAGCCGGATAGTCTCGTCCACCGAACCTGACGCAAGCGTTTTCCCATCCGGTGAGAACGCCACCGCCATAACGGAACGGCTATGCCCCTTGAGCGTCTGTTGGTGCGTACCCGTCGCCGTATCCCAGAGCCGGA